>NW_020885082.1:0-147065 GCF_003945725.1 Corapipo altera | reverse complement strand
GTCAGAAATGTCCCAATGGCCTTCTTGAGTGAAACAAATCCATTCCTCTCCCTTAGGACAACTAAGTCCCAATCTGGTTCCCCCTTTTCCTAAATTTTTTGCTACCCATAGTTGCCGAGAACCCGTGTTGCAAGTGTTCAGTTGTCTAGAGTCATAGCAGACTTTGTTGACAAATGAGTGGTAGCTTGAGCTTTGAATCATACGGCCTTTTATCGTGTAATTTGGTAGCATTTTGTACATTCGTCCGACAGGACGTGAACCCAAAAGCAACAGAGTATCCAAAAGGGTCCAGCATAACTTAAACCTCCACGGCCCATGCCCGAACGGGGTTGCATTCTGTGGTTGACTGTCAGTGGCAGGTTCAGAGGTTAACCTGGTCTTGCCCCTTTTAGATCTTCTAATTTAATTAAGACCCAGTTTTTCCGTTTCCAGGTAAAGGTTCACTTTATCTCACAACAACGGGTTCTGTCAGCAAAATTATTATTCCCACTAATTAATCAATATATATAGAAATTGTTAGCCATTGTGACATTCTTTACATGGGGTCTATAAAGTTAAAGTCATCTAGCAGGCAGTCAATTTGGGCTGTTTCTCCAGCAAATTTCATCACACTGTATCTTAATGCTGCATACCAGTCAGTTTCAAATATTTCCCAATTTACTGGTAATAACAATTCCCACCCACAGAACAGCTTATTTATCTGTACTGACTCTAATTGGGGTTGATCTCCTTGCGTGTCACGACGCTCTGGGCAATGTATATGTCGGTTAAAGGCCACACAGGACCATTTACGGTGACAGTGCCTATACTGACACTCTACTCAACCATCATGTTGAACCCACGGATGTTTTATACAGCGTATGCGATCTGGTGGTGACCGTCCAGGAGTTAGGGGATCTTCTTTCTCAAGGTCACAAGCTGACACAAGGATTGGGTTAACTAGACGATTAGTAAAATATGCACCTGCCCCTCCACTCTGCCAGGGGATGACTCCCTCTTTCCAAGAAACAAACAGCTGTCTCCTAAGAATTTGTCCTGGGGCCAATTGAAACCAGGATCTCAGGCTAGGTTTTATGCAGAAACTTTCAGGAAATACCTGTCGGGCCCTTAAGTCTCTTTGTTCTGGGGATAACTCATTCCAACCTTCGATATGTTTTCTCCATTCAGGTGATGAATTCATAAAGGTCTTTTCTGGAGTTTAAGTTGTAGGTCCCCAGGCATTGATGACACAGTCCACTCTTTCAGGGGTGGTGGAGCAACAGGTCCTTTCACTCTGGTCGCGTGTGTCCACCCTCGTTCTGCTGTATGCACTGCGGTCTCTGTCGTGAGCAGTACCTGGAAGGGACCTTCCCAAAATGGGGTTAAGGAAGTTTCTTTCCATCTTTTTATTAGGACCCAATCCCCAGGGTTTATTTTATGTATCTTGAAATCTAACGGTGCTGTTTGGGCTAAGGCTCCTAGTTCTCTTATTTCTGTCAACCTTTTTGCAAGTGTTTGTATGTATGGTCTTAATTTGGTGTCAATATTGTTATAGTCACCTACTGCATCCTTTAGCCATATATAAGGCATTCCATAAAGCATTTCATATGGTGATAGACTGAGGTCTGTCCTTGGTTGGGTTCGAATACGCAGTAAGGCCAGGGGTAAACATTTAACCCATGACATCTGAGTTTCAATCATCAATTTAGTTAGGTCTTGCTTCAGAGTCTGGTTCATTCTCTCAACCCTCCCTGAACTTTGGGGGTGCCAGGGAGTATGGTGTTTCCACGTGATTCCTAACGCAATTGTTATTTCTTTAAGTATTTTTGAGGTGAAATGAATTCCTCTGTCTGAATCTATACTATATACCATTCCATATCTAGGAATTATATTTTCAAGTAGTACTTTGATTACAAAATTTGTTGTAACCCTTCCAGTAGGTATTGCTTCCACCCAGTGGGTCAGATGGTCGGTTATTACTAGTAGATATTTCCATCTATTCACAGGTGGGAGTTCTGTGAAATACACCTGTATTCGCTCGAAGGGTCAGTATGCTATATCCCTTCCCCCTACAGGAGTATTTCTCATAGCCTTTTTATTCACTTTTTGACATGTCAAACAGTGGCTGGTAACTTGCTTAGCGATTTCGAAAATTCCTATACACCCATAACATTGTAAAAACTGATCACATAAAACTCGTGTTCCCCAGTGAGTAGTTTGATGTAATTTCATTAATATTACTTGTACTATTGGTTTAGAAACCATTTTTCTCCCATCTGCTAAGATCCATGCCCCCCTTCTTGCTTCTTTGCCCCTATTCGTGTTAGTTCTTTTTCTTCCCTCTCTGAAAATACTGGTATTTCTAAGTTCTCAGGCTGTTGTAAGTTTACTATATGTAACTTAGTTATTTCCCCTTTTTCTGTTGCGTCTTTGACCACTTCATCTGCTAAGTTATTTCCTCGGATTATGAATGATATTCCCTTTTGGTGTCCTTTTACATAGACTACTACTATCTCTAGGGGTTTCCTTAAAGCTTCTAATACTTGGTTGATCAACTCTTCGTGTATTAGTGATTTACCTCTCGTGCTTATTAACCCTCTTTGGTGACCGGGTCCCCCAGGCTGCCGGGAGCCTTTCCCGCGCTCCGGGGGCGGGACCCCCTACTGGGGGGGCTTCCCGTGCCTTGTGGCCGGGTCCCCCGGGCTACCGGGAGCCTTTCCCGCGTGGTTGTACCCCCGGGCGCGGCCATTGCAGGAGAAAGGAGAGACAAGGGGAGCCTTGCCTGCAGGTACTGCACCTCCATGAAAGAGGAGAAGGAAACTTCGGAGCACACAGAGGTTTGGCGTTCCAGATTGGGGGGGGGGGGGGTGGGGGGGGGGAGGATTAGCGTAGTGTGTCAAGCGGGCCGTGGGGGTCTACCAACCAGCAGGACGGAGAACGGCACAATCCCGTATGAAATGTCGCAGGTGAGTAGTGTGCCTGAAGATATGTGGAAACACAGTGGGGGAAGGATAAGGTCAGGGTGGATAGTGGGTTCTTTTAGAATAATGGGGGTCCCTGCCAGGCTGGGACCAATGAAAGGCACCCCCGCCTGGATGGGTACTGGGGTCAGAATGTTTACTTTGTTTGCTCTGTCTGTCTGTTTTTGGTTCTCCTGTGGCTACTGCCCAGGTTCGGCATGTTCTGGATATACTTGCTTTGCTCTGTTACATCCTGAAACGGTGGACAGGACAAAGGGTTGTCCCTGGGTACCTCCTTCAGTTTGTTTATAGGTAGGTGATAATAAAGCAGGAAATGAAAGACTTGCTCAAATTGTTCTAATAGGAACATAGTCTCTGTACCCCTGTGTGGTTGCAAGTTATATGGTACATGCCTCCAGCAGGGTCGCCCATGCCAGACAGATCAAAACCGTAGGACCAGATTTAATACATTCTTGGGCAGGATGAACTCATTAACCTCCTGGCAGTCATCCTAGGAGAAGGACAACTCCAATCCCAAACGCGGGCAGATGGAGCTCGCTTAGCCCTGTAAGGTCATCCATCTAAGAGAAGGTCACTCTAATCAAACCTACGTCCTGAGGACCTCACTGCCACCGTCCAAACTCGCTCGACCCTGGCAGATGAACCTCAGGATTAAAGGGTGGGTTCAGTTCCGTGCACACTGTGTCTCACCTAAAAAATCCATTGCGCAGGCTTGAAGGCTTTACCCACATGCAAAAAGTCCTGTAGCGACGGGTGAGGGTCGAAATGGCAGGTGAAAGGTGCACTGGGAGCCGCAGACCCAACCCTGCATGCAGGCAGTTCAGGATATTGGTCATTTGAGACGGACCGGAGATTACAGTCTCTTGGGGCAGCACCCTGAACGACCAAGCAGCCTTTTCAAGGACAGCACTGCTTGCTCCACTCGGAGAGGGACCTAGAAAAGGTGGTCTAAACAAAGCTCATCTCCACTTTCACCCGGTTGGTTAACCGCAGACCAACGGGCATCTTCTTCCAATGCGGTCGCACAAAGACCAAAAGACAAAGGCATGCACCTGCCTCCAAAGGTGTAACTAAATTAACTCTAGCATGTTGGAATATCAGAACCATGCTCGATTCTGCGGATAGCGGACGTCCTGAGCGTCGGTCTACCCTAATTGCCCATGAACTGGCTCGTCTCAACATCGACATTGCCGCTCTCAGTGAAGTTCGCCTTCATGAAGAAGGCAACCTCAGAGAACATGGTGCCGGTTACACACTCTTTTGGTCAGGCAAGCCCAGAACCGAAAAACACCTCTCAGGAGTCTGCTTCATGATCAAAAACTCCATTGTTCCTAAACTCGAAAATCTGCCAACAGGTCACTCTGACCGCATTCTCTCCCTACGCCTTCCACTAAACAACAAGCAACATGTTGTCATCTTTAGTATATATGCCCCAACTCTCCAAGCTGACCCTGCTGAAAAAGATAAATTTTACACTGACCTGCACCTCCTTACCCAAAAGGTTCCTGCAGACGATAAGATCATTATCCTTGGTGATTTCAACGCCAGAGTAGGAAAGAATTTTGAAACCTGGAAAGGAGTATTAGGCAAGCATGGTGTTGGAAACTGCAACGATAATGGTCAACTTCTGCTAGAATTCTGTGCAGAGCAACAACTCACCGTCACTAATACTATCTTTCAGCAGAAAAAAAGTCTGAAGACAACCTGGATGCACCCCTGTTCTAAGCATTGGCACCTCATCGATTATGTCTTGGTGCGACAGAGAGATGTCCGCGATGTCCACCATACCCGCGTGATGCCCAGCGCAGAATGCCAAACAGACCATCGGCTTGTGCGCTGTAAACTCCATTTCAAGCTCAAATTCAAACCAAAAAGGGGCAGCATCCCAAGGAGAAGACTCCAAGTTAACAATCTCCAATCAGCCACAGTAAGAGACAGTTTCCAGGCAAACCTTCAAACTAGGCTCGAAAACATTCCCACAGCTTCTGCAGATTCCTCTCCTGAAACAATCTGGCACCATATTAAAAACAGCATCCTGCAGTCCTCTGAAGAATCCTTAGGGTTCTCCCTCAAGAAGAACAAGGACTGGTTTGACGAAAACAACCAAGAAATCCAAGACTTGTTGAGGAAGAAGAGAACCGCCCACCAAGCACACCTTGCACTGCCATCCTGTCACACAAGAAAAACAGCCTTTCGTCTCGCATGCAGCAAACTCCAACAGAAACTCCGTGACATCCAGAACAAGTGGTGGATCGATCTAGCTGAAAAAACTCAATTATGCGCAGATAGAGGTGATCACAGAGGATTCTATGAGGCCTTGAAAAGAGCATACATGCCTACATACCAGGTACAAAGCCCTCTACTCAGCGCTGATGGTCAAACCCTTCTAACAGATAAAACCTCCATTCTGAATCGATGGTCTGAACACTTTCAGACTCTTTTCAGTACCAACCGTGTAGTCCAAGATTCAGCAATTCAGTCCATCACACAACAACCAGTAAAGTATGAATTGGATACTGCCCCCACTTTAGGAGAAACCCTCAAGGCCATACAGCAGGTGAAAATCGGCAAGGCAGCTGGGGTTGATGAAATTCCACCCGAAGTCTGGAAACATGGGGACCTTGCACTACACACCAAATTTCACGAGTTTGTGGTGCGCTGTTGGGAACTCGGTGAACTACCATCAGACCTTCGTGATGCAGTCATCATCACTTTGTATAAGAAGAAAGGTATTAAATCAGATTGCTCAAACTATCGTGGTGTTACTCTACTCTCCATTGCTGGCAAAATCCTGGCAAGAATACTCTTGAACAGACTAATACCCACTATAGCAGAAGGAATTCTACCTGAAAGTCAGTGTGGTTTCAGAGCCAACAGAAGCACCACAGACATGGTATTTGTTCTCAGACAACTGCAAGAGAAGTGTAGGGAACAGAACAAAGGTCTCTATGTGTCCTTTGTTGACCTCTCCGAGTCTTTTGATACTGTGAGCACAAAAGGTCTGTGGCAGATTTTGGAACGTTTAGGTTGTTCCCCCAAGTTCCTTCAAATGATCATCTCACTCCATGAGGATCAACACGACCAAGTCAGATATGGCAACACACTTTCTGAGCCCTTTTTAATTAAGAATGGTGTGAAACAAGGCTGCGTTCTTGCTCCAACCCTATTCACCGTCTTCTTTAGCATGATGCTCCAAAGGACCACAGCAGACCTTGATGATCAGGACGGTATCTACATTCGATACCATACTGATGGAAGTCTATTCAATCTAAGGCGACTGAAGGCCCACACCAAGACCTTAAACCATCTTGTCCGGGAGCTGCTTTATGCTGATGACGCCGCCCTTGTTGCCCACACAGAAGCAGCCCTGCAACGTTTAACATCCTGCTTTGCAGATGCTGCTGAGCTCTTTGGGCTGGAACTCAACTTAAAGAAGACAGAGGTCCTCCATCAACCTGCACCTCAGGAAACCCCCCATCATCCCCACATCACCATTGACCAATCAGAGCTCAAATCAGTCCAACAGTTTAATTACCTTGGTAACCTCATCTCCTCAGATGGTAAGATGGACGGAGATATAGACAACAGGTTAGCAAAGACATATAGTGCTTTTGGAAAACTCCACTGTCATGGTTTGAGATAACCCCAAAATCCTAATTCCCTAGCTCCATTCCCCCTCCCACATCTCAACCTAGTGTGAGATGGGTTTTTTCCAGACAAAACACAACCAGACTCAGAATGGGGGAAAGGGAATATCTTACAATGACTGTACAAATAAATACTATAACACATTATACACACGATCACAACTATCTCTACCATGACATATAGTATTTACAATAGATCAGATCTCTTCTCCCCTCCAAATAAAAGTCCAAGAGGGAAAGAAGGACAGATCCCTTCCAGTCTTACAGAGCAGCAACTTCTTCAGAGTAGCAGAAGCAGTCTATCTCTCTCTCTCATGCATGCAACCGTTGCTGGATCTCTGCTAGCACTCACAAGGGAGGTATCCAAGCTCCCTCGGTCCCGTCGCCAACCAACCGAGGGGTCTTCCGTGGGCTGCGTTCACCCCAGACAAAGGTCACTCCACCACGGTCATATCACGAAGACGCAGGGGGTCTTCATGACGGTCTGGTGTCTCTAGGAGATTCAAGCTCCTTGCAGGGCCTCTGTGCCCTGTCTCAGGTTGCGAGTTTCTCTGTAGCTTGCAGCAAGGGAGGGCCGCCAAGACCAACCTCCCACACCGTCCTGGTTCAACTCTCAGGACGACCGAGCTTCTCAACTCTCTCTCTCTCTTCCTCTCTGCTGCTGCATGTCTCTGTTGCTCCGTCTTGTCTCTTCTGGCTCTCTGCCACCGCTTCTCCGGTCAGTGCCGGCTGCTGTTCTTCTCCGACCGCTGCCCAGTTTGGAGAAAACATCTCCCAACTCACAGCTACAGACGCATAGTCCAGTTTAACACTGTTACAAGTCTCTGTAACCCCCAACTGGGGCTGGGGGGCCCCAAAGGCCCCGAGGGGCTCCGGACCCCTTTCCTTGTGGCTCCTACAACATGGCTACTTCTTCTACCACTCAAAACTACAACTCTTCTCTTCCGGTTGCTTGTGATATGTTTACATTTCTGCAGGAGCACCCATTGGACAGAACTTCAAAACCTCCAGGGGTTTCCACCCCTTGGGGGTTACCACTTTTCTTAGCCTCTGGGGGAAAGCAAGGTTAAAACCACTACATCCACAAAAGAGTATGGCGTAATAAACACTTGAAGAAAAGCACCAAGATCAGTGTTTACAAAACCATAGTGCTGTGTACTCTCTTATTTGGTTCTGAATCATGGGTCGTCTACCGCCACCACCTGCGTCTCCTAGAACGCTTCCATCAACGCTGCCTCTGTACAATCCTTAACATCTGCTGGTCAGATTATGTGACCAATACATCTGTACTAGAGCAAACAGCTGTCACAAGTATTGAGGCCATGTTACTGAGAATGCAGCTGCGATGGGCAGGGCACGTCTCCAGGATGAAGGACCACCACCTCCCTAAGATCCTGCTCTATGGTGAACTTGCCACTGGCTGCCGCATGAGAGGAGCCCCGAAGAAAAGATACAAGGACTCCCTGAAACAACATCTCAGCCTTGGCCTTATTGATCACCATAACTGGTCTACTCTGACCTCAAATCGGGAGGCCTGGAGACATACCATCTATAACGCAGCTGTCTCCTTCGAGAACAGACGCAGGATCACTCTCGAGGAAAAAAGGCAACGCAGAAAGAACCGTACCTTGCAGAATACACCATCTAAGGAGTCTTTCTGCTGTGCCTTTTGCAATCAGACATGTCTGTCACACATTGGCCTCATAAACCACCAGTGTGCCTGTAGCAAATGTGGATAGTGCCTTCCCAAATCTTCGTTCGCGAAACCTAGCCATGATGATGATGATGATGATTATTAACCCTCTTTCTTTGCAAATTTTCCCAAATGTGTGCACGACTCCATAACAATATTTCAAATCTGTAAAAATTGTTCCTTTTTTTCCTGTTAATAATTCAAGAGCCCGGTAGAGAGCATACAACTCACACACTTGTGCTGACCAGGCTGAACTAAACTTTCCTGATTCTGCAATTGTCATATTATTCCCATTGATGACTGCATATCCAGAAATTCTCTTCCCATCTTTGTATCGGGAGGAACCATCAACGAAATATTTTTCTCCGTTTTCTAATTCCACCTCTTCTAAATCTTCTCTGACTTTGGTTTGTAATTGTATTAGTTCTGAGCAGTCATGCTCTAGTATTTGAGTCAGTTCACTTGGTTCCCCATATAAAAATTGTGCCGGATTTTGATTGTTAGTTACTAGTAGTTCTAAGTCTGGACTATGGATTAATATAGCTTCATATTTTAAAATGCGGGCATCTGTTAGCCATTTTTCCACTTTTTGATTCAGTAGTACTCGTACAGCGTGGGGGGTGAAAACTGTAATTTTTCCTCCAAAGGTGATTTTACGGTTTTCTTCCACTAATATAGCAGTGGTTGCGACAGCTTGCAAGCACACGGACCAACTTCTGCTGACAGGGTCTAGTAATTTTGACAGATACACTACTGGCTTTCGATGTCATATAAGAACTTTACTAATCCACTATAACCCTCAATCCACAACCTGCAGTATCCTAATAATCCCAGTAACCTTCTTATATCCCTTTTGGTTTTTGAGGGAGCTAGGGCCAATATTCCTCTCACTCTTTCAGCATCTAGTCTTTTGGTTCCCTTATCTAACCAGTGACCGAAATATTTTACCTTTTGTTCTACAAACTGTAACTTCTTGGAAACTTTTAACCCTTTTTCCCTCAGGAAGTTTAAGAGTTGTATTGTGATTTCTCTGACTCCCTCTTCACTTTCCCCAGCAATTAATAAATCATCTACATACTGTATAACCTCTATTCCCGGAGGTTTAGGAATTCTAATAGTATCTTTTCTAGGACCTGTCCAAACAGGTTTGGAGATTCTGTGAACCCCTGAGGAAGAACTGTCCATCTTAATTGTTGTTTCCTCCGTGTTTGCGTATCTTCCCATTCAAAGGCGAAGATATTTCTGCTTTCTTCATCTAGTGGGCAGGACCAGAAAGCATCTTTTAAGTCGACCACCCTATACCATATGTAATTAGGAGGAATATGACTCAAAAGGGTGTATGGATTTGGAACAACAGGAAATCGGGCAATTGTTCTTTTATTTACTTCCCTTAAGTCTTGGACTAACCTAAAGGTACCATCCCTTTTTTTTTACTGGAAATATAGGGGTGTTATGAGGGGACATACAGACTTCTAAAGTTCCATTTGTCAGTAATTTGTCTATAATGGGTTTAAGTTTTACTCTTCCTTCTTGAGAAATAGGATATTGTTTTATTTGTATTGGGTGGTTGGAATCAATGATTTCTATTTTTATGGGGTCTATCTTTAATTTTCCCACTTGGTCTTCTGAGGCCCACACACTGGGGTTAATCTTTTCCTCATCTTCCTCTTTTAGAGTCATTATTTTAACTCTCATTTCTCCTTCTTCTGGCACAACTCCTATTCCCAGGGAAACCTGTAGGTGTCTCCCTAAAAGATTGCAATCTGCTTCAGGTACTAAAAGTAAATCTCCCACTGTAATTTTGGTTTCTCCCTCAATTTGAACTTGTTGTATTATAGGCACTGGGAATCCTTCTCCTTTTACTCCTATTACTCTAATTGTGTCTTTACTGGCTCTACAACCCTGAGGAATTTTGATAATACATGATTTATCTGCACCGGTATCTACCAGAAATTCATATTCTTCATCCTGGGGACCTAATCTCAATTTTATCAAGGGTTTTTTATGATGTTTTTCTCCCAGGAAATAAAGCCCCTGACTCCTCTAATCTCTTTCGGCTTCCTCAAACAGTTTTGTATCCTTTTGCCTCTTGGGGCAGTTTCTCTTCAGATGACCTTTCTCCCCACAATAATAGCATGCAAGCTCCTGGCCCCTTGGGACAGTTTGTTGGGGTTTTTTCAGACCCCCCATTTTCCTTTCTCCCTTAGAACTCTTCCTCTCATCTGACTTTACACCTTTATGTGATTCTCGAATGACAGCACTTTTGCCTTTGTTTTTGCTTTCTCATCATCTCTTCGCACATAGACTTTTTGTGCTTCTCTCAGTAAATCTTCAAGCCCCCGGTGCTGCCAATCTTCTAATTTTTCTAATTTTTTGCGGATATCGTTCCAGGAATTAGTTACAAAGTGGACCTTTAGTACCACTTGTCCAGTTGTAGTTTCTGGGTCGATTCCTGAGTATTGCTGTAAACCTTTTCTTAATCTCTTTAGCCATGCACTCGGGGTTTCATCTCTTTCCTGCTGGTTTTTAAATGCTTTTGTGACATTCTGTTCACGAGGCACAGCTTCCTTAATTCCTCTTATTATTAAGGTGCGATAATCTTCCATGTGTTGTCGGTCTGCGGCAGAATTAGAATCCCAATTGGGAGGATTAACGGGCATTTTATTGTCCCCGGGGGGGCCCAATTGATTCTCCCTATCCCATATCCTTATCCCTGCTGTCCATATCATCTGTCTCTCTTCCGGGTTGAATAGTATTCCCAGAATGGATTGCATTTCTCCCCAGGTAAATGTATTTGGTCCCAAAAATTGATCTAGTTGTTCAACTACTCCTAAGGGATCTTCTAATAACCTCCCCATCTCTTTCTTAAATGCCCGAACTTCACTTGAATTTAGGGGAGCATTTACAAACCCAATTCCCCCTTGCACTCCCCCCAAAGGCACTTCCCTAAGTGGGTATAATTCTTGTGTTGAGCGCACCCCTTCATTTTCCTCACTAGAACTGTCCTGTTCTACCAAAAGGGCTCTAACTTCCCTTGGGGTGGCTCGTCTCTTCTTCCGAGTCTTATGTTTTTCAGGATTTTCACTCTTATGATTTTGCAGGGTAGTGGAGTCTGCAGTTAAAGGAGTTTGTACAGGTGGGGAATAACTCACAGGCGCTGTGGGAACAGCAGCCGAGGGGGGCTATAAAGAGGGTGATGAAAGGGTCTGTGGAGGGGGTTGTAAAAGGGGTTGCTGAGGGGTCTGTGGAGGGGGTTGTAAAAGGGGTTGCTGAGGGGTCTGTGGAGGGGTTCGATTATAGGGTGGAGGTAAATTGTCTAATGGCTCCCATTTGGTTTCTGTTACATTCTTTTCGACCTGCTTTTCTTTCGTTAACTTATAAACTTTTGTAGGTTCTGGCCAAACTTCTTTCCAGCAAGCAGCATATTCACTCTCTTCAGAGTTTATCGGCTCCTTGCCGTTTACATAACTGTTGAGGGCTTGGCAGATCCAACCCTCAAATGATCCATACACAGGCCAAGAGATACCATCACTCCTTATTTTTTCTTTAGTCCACTCAATCATGCAGTACTGAATCATTTTTGGTTTTTCTTTATTTTTAGTACTCTCCCTCTTTTCCCAGTCTAAGATCATTACCCCTAGAGGACTGTCTAAGGGTATATCCGGCAATGCCTGCCTGCTCCTTTCCTTCCTGGGGCAACTTATTTACTAATTCCCTGCCCCATATTCCTGAGGTCCCTTCTAAAGTTTTCCTACCTTCCCACTGATCCTCTGGGATCCCTTCTAGCATTTTTCACTGACTCAGTGGTCCTTCCTGAAAAACTCCCACCGACCCCAGAGGTCCACTCATCAGTTCAACCGCTTCATCCCTTCACCTGCTGCACCCCTCGCGGGGAGACAGAAACAAGGTTAGAAGGACTCCACACTCGATTCGCAGCTACGCTGCGTTTCATTTTCTCATTCACTCCGACCTCTTTATCCGCCCCCCTGAAGTGATACTCACAGTCCATTGTTCTCACTCGGGTCTTCGTGCACAAGAATTATGGGCTTTTTGCTGCAACACTCCAGGAACTTTTTAATTCCTTGCTTTTATCATATGCATGCGTTACCCTTGGTCCTATCCCAGGCGCTAAATATCTCCCAGAACACAAAGGGTATCACGTCGGGGTCACCAAGTTTGTGAGAAATAGAAACCCAGTCGGGTGATTTCCAATCAGAATTTATTATATGATAAAAGCAAATTCAGCACTGGGTGATCAGGGAGGGGGTTCAACAACTCCCAACGCCTGTCACACCCAAAGAAGACAGTTGTTCTACATTTATTTCCAGCTACTACATGAATATTCATTATACATAAACATAAACATTACACATTGTTAGGTCAGACATTCAACAGATGTTTTTCTTAACAAGAATGTTATCTATAAGCATCCATAATATATTGTTAAATCAGACATTCAGCAGATGTTTGCTTGTTATCTATACAAAGTTATAAATTTTAAGAAAGGTACTATTATCTAGCTAACTAAACAAAATTCTCTCACTAGAAATCCTACACGAGGTAAAAGGGAGGTAACTTGTTTCATCTCTTTATAGGAACCCATTTAAGTTTTACGATTTGTTTTTCTTTTCTCTCTCCAGGTCATATTGACCTTACACTGTTTCCTCTTAATTAACCAGAATCATTTTCTCAGTTTATCACATAAGATTCTCTCAACAAGTACCTGCTGCAGATAATATTGCTGTATTGGGTTTGCATGGCAAGGTTTTGGTAGTGGACAGGCTACAACGGGGACTTCTGTGAGAAGATGCCAGAAGCTTCTCTCATGTCCAATAGAGCTGGTGCCAGCCACCACCAAGGTAAACCCACTGCTGGCCAAAGCTGAGTCAATCAGCGATGGTGGTAGTGCCTCTGTGACAACATATTTAAGAAGGGGAAAAAACTGCTCTGCAACAGCAGTTGGAAGAGAAGAGTGAGAATATGTGAGAGAAACAACTCTGCAGACACCAAGGTCAGTGAAGAAGGAGGAGGAGGTACTCCAGGTGCCAGAGCAGATTCCCCTGCAGCCTGTGGTGAGGTAGGCTGTCCCCCTGCAGTCCATGGAGGTCCACGGTGGAGCATGTAGTTGTGGCCATTGGAGACTGTGGAGTGCCTGTGCTGGAGCAGGTTCCTGGCAGGACTTGTGACCCTGTGGAAAGGACCCATGCTGGAACAATTCATGGAGGACTGTCTCCTGTGGGTGGGACCCCAGGTTGGAGTGGGGGAAAGAGTGTGCAGAGAAAGGAGCAGTAAAGACAATATATGATGAACTGACTGCAAATCCCATTCCCCGTTCCCTTGCACTCTTTAGTGGGAGGAGGTAGAGAAGATGGGAGTGAATTTGAGCCCAGAAAGAAGAGAGAGGTAGGGGGAAGTTATTTTAAGACTTGTTTTTATTTGTCATTATCCTACTCTGATGTTTGATTGGCAATAAATTTACTTAATTTCCCCAGGTCAAGTCTGTTTTGCCCGTGACAGTACTTACTGAGTCATCTCCCTTATCTCAACCCATGGGCCATTCATCATATTTTCTCCCCTCTGTCCAGTTAAGGAGAGGATGTGATAGAGTAGCTTGGTGGGCACCTGTTGTCCAGCCAAGGTTAACCCACCACAGTCACATTAAGACAAAGAACTAGTTATTTCAAGTGCTTCAGTTGGGGGACACACAAACCCACTCAAAAAACCCTCCCCCGAAACCCCCAAACTGTGTTGATTAAACATGATATTTTTTCTTAATAACTTCAAGAGTAGGTCCTATTTAAAAGTAGTGTCTGTCTTTGAATAGCTGTCCCTGGAAAAAGACTTGAGTATAATATAGCTTTTGTTTAATCTCTGCAGATCTTTATTTTTAGGTATGACAACATAATTTACTACCAGACCTGTTTCTTGTCCAACTGAAAAGCTATGAAGACTTTATTGCTATATTAGCATTTATTTTTTTTAAAGAAAAAACAGGCATACTTATATGGTTACAATCTTAGGCATTCAACAAATCTTGCATAAGTCACTACTTGGCTAGGTTGCTATTGGCTCACCCTTTCTTCATTTCGATTTAAAGGTACAGTTACAAGAAATCATGGTGCATGCTTGGTGAGTGGTGGTCTTTCTGTGGGCAGGGGGCATCCGAACTAGAGGTGCGATTTTTACTGTTATAATATTATAATGAGCAAAGTTCATCACTAGGGCAAGTTCTCACCACAGAACTGGTCAAAATGGGGGGGGTTGGCTCAGCTTGCAACATCCTGGATAAAAGAAGGTGTTGTCTATTTGTTTTTCCCCTTCAAAGACTTAGATTTCTGTCTTAATTTACAATTTCCTACATTCATGTAGTTATTGGTTATTGCTTCCATTGTTTAACCACTTTGTTCTTTATCTTGTTATTTGGAACTTTGCTCCCGTTATTCACCAATACCCACATATTCTCATCAAGGGACCCTCTGGGAGAATCTTGTCATGTGCAAAGAAGAGATCAGTCCTTTGAGCTGGATTGAGATGCTTCTGCATTTGGACTCAACCCACCAGGATGATTATGCAGTGTTACTGGGGCAAACTTTGGGCTTTGTGTGATCCTGTAAGGCACAGGCATTGTTCATTGAAATGGCTAGCCAGAACAAAATGTGAACTTCAGAAGAACATGTGCATGGGGACAGTAAGGAAAAGAGCATAAGGGATTCATTAAAAAGACTGTGCAAACCAGAAGAACTGGCCAATGGGCCCGTGAATCATAAACTAGATTTTGAAGCAAGCATCACAGAGGGTGGGTGATGGTGTTGGGGGAGTTCCCTTTGCCCATGGTTGGGAGAATCTTGCAGATACCTGTGAGACAGTTATGGGGTGCAGGCTGGTGCTGTATGTCTTTCCTTGTCCTTAGGTTGATGCTATCCTTAGAACATATTAAACAACTCCAGCTGACTGAAGAGGGAGAAGTCAATTTGTAGTATTATCTATTTGTGGGTTTTGTCTGGGCCTATAGCAACTGAAGAAATGAGAAAGGGCATAGAAGTGACGGCAATGTTTGGAGAGCAGGGAAGAAAAATAAATCCTGGAGAAGTCTTGAATAGCAACCAACTCTCCTCATACCTTGTTAACAAAGTTTCTTTGTACTTGAGTTAAATTGATTGTTCAGGGTTTCCTTTCATATGTGTGTGTAGTAGGAGGATGTCAGTACACATCTGCGAAGCAACTTCCGTTAAAAGAGATTTACTGTCTTCTGGGGAGATTTACTGTCTCTCTACCTATAATGTGGGGAGACCTCATCGCAGTCTACAACTTCCTCATGAGGGGAAGCGGAGGAGCAGGCACTATTCTCTCTGGTGACCAGTGACAGGACCTGAGGGAATGGCATGAAGCTGTGTCAGGGGAGGTTTAGGTTGGATATTAGGAAAGGTTCTTCATCCAGAGGTTGGTTGGGCACTGGAACAGGCTCCCTCAGAGAAGTGGTCACAGCACCAAACCTAGTGGAGCTCAAGAAGTGTTTGGACAACGCTCTCAGACCCATGGTGTGACTCTTGAGGTGTCCTGTGCAGGACCAGGAGTTGGACTTTGATGATCCTTGTGGGTCCCTTCCAACTCAGGAGATTCTATGATTCTATGAAGCTTTGGGGGTACAAATCCCCTTTTTGAAGCTGCTAAAAGGCAAATGGCTGATCTGAACAGAAACCAAGTGGCAACCTGGCTTGCAAACCAGGACACTTGCAGCTTCTACTAGGAGACAAGAAAGCACTTAAAAAAAAAGAAAGATGATTGTGGCAGAGGTGGATGCACAATGGCAAGCAGACTTGGTAGCTATGCAACAGTTTTCCAAAAACAATGATGGTGTTAAGTACATATTAGCGGTGATAGATATTTAATCCAAGCATGTCTGGGCCATTGACCACATGCAAACTCTGCCCTGTCAACCAACAGTCTTTCATATGACTGTCAATCATCTGAACAAGCTACATGCATTCTCTCACACAGCAGTCATTCTCAAAATCAGGTTGCAGTGTTTTTGCAACCCATGGATGTCCATGGTGGAACAGATAACCACCCTGCAGCACATGGATTACCCCTTGCCAGAGCAGGTGGATGTGCCCTAAAGGAATTTGCAGCCCATGGAGAGCCCATGATGGAACAGGCCCCTGGAGAGGAGCCCACACTCGAACAGGTTTGCTGGCAGGAGCTGTGGTCCTGTGGAGGACCCATGTTGGAGAATGTGAAGAACTGTATCCTGTGGGTGGTGCTCCCCACTGGAGCAGGGGAAGAGCATGAGGAGGAAGTAACAGCAGAGGCAATGCGTTATGAACTGACCGCAACCTCTATTCCCCATCACCCTATGCCCTTTGGGAGGGAGGAGGTAGATAATTTGGGGGTGAAGTTGAACCTGAGAAGAGGAAAGGGGTGGGGGGAAGGAGTTTTTAGATTTGTTCTTATTTCTCATTATCCTACTCTGATTTGGTTGGCAATAAATTAATTTAATTTCCCCAAGTTGAGTCTGTTTTGCCTGTGACAGTAATTCCTGACTGATCTCCCCTGTTCTTATGATCCACAAGACTTTTCTTGTATTTTCTCCCCCTTTCTGGTTGAGGAGGTGGAGTGATAGAGCAGCTTGGTGGGCACCTGGCAGTCAACCAAGGGCAACCCACCCCAGGGAAACTTTGGAGAAAATATGCAGTTGAGTACAGCAACAGTTACTATGGATATGCTAATGAATGTAGATGGCCTCAAAGAAAAGGGGTTATAAAGGATCAAATAGACTAAAGGGATTAAAAAATAAAGTGGAAAGGTACCTAATTTTTTTGTACGGTGCTACTCAAGAATATGTTTTTGGCATATTTAAGAATATCAAGTATATTTATAGTATTTGTTATTAAAGAGGGACCCAAAATAATTTTAAAAGGCAGACATCTGATGGTTTTGTTATGAGACACTGTAGAGTGCAAGACAGAATAGAGAAGTACTGATTATGGTTTCTGGGTGATAATAAGTTTAATTTCTGAGATTCTCTCTCAACTCCTTTAGTGGTTAAGGACTCTATTTTGATCCATCTCTGTTTTGTTTTTAGGAGAATAGCACATTGCTTAAAATGGACATAAATGGAAAGTCCAGAACTACCCTATCTACCCTCCCTGTACCTCTTGCAGAGGTCAGTTCTGCAGGCAAAACAGAAGCAGAGAAACCACGATGTTCCAGCACCCCCTGCTCACCAATGCGACAGACAATTTCAGGCTATCAGATCCTTCGGATGGATTCTAACTACCTGGTTGGCTTCACGACTGGAGAGGAACTGCTAAAATTAACTCAAAAGTATACAGGAAATGAAGATAATAAAGGGAAATCTGAACCTAACTTGCACTCTAAACAGCTCGGTTTAGGACTTGCATACTCCTCACGTTTATACAAAACTAGAAGTAGATGCTATCAGCCATATGAGATCCCAGCAGTAAAGGGGAGGAGGAGGAGATGGATGCTCAACTCGGGGGATAAATGCACTAAGGCTTTACCATATGAACCTTACAAGGCACTTCATGGTCCCCTGCCTCTTTGCCTTTTAAAAGGCAAAAAGGCTCATTCTAAATCCCTGGACTACCTCAATTTAGACAAAATGAACATTGAGGAACCTGCTGACACAGACATGTTACAATACCAGCTCCAACACCTTACCCTTAGAGGGGACCGACCGTATGTTTGCAGGAAACAATACATGAACTATGAAGCATAATCTAGAATTTAGAACCAGTTTCTGGATTTTTCTCTGCTGCAAAAATATACTGTCATACCGTACATGACTGTCCACATTGTAGGTGGTATAACCTAAATGTTATTAGAAAGTAATTTATTTGAATAGGATTTTGACAATGCATTGTGTTACAAATGGAGGAAAAAAATCTTTCCAGAGCAAGCAGCTTCTAATACAAATTTGGCTGTAGCTGGTGGATATTTCTTTGAACATCTTTTAACAAAGAAAAGGCTTTTGTTTTCTGGATTTGGGTTTGGTTTTTTTTTTTTTAACAGTTATCTAGTATTTATGGTAATTTAATACTGAAAAATTGATGGTCTGCTTGGTTGTTGCTAATTTTGGCTTGATGTTAGAAATTCCTCTTGGACTAGTACTCAAGTTATCTTTTTGTTTCTTAATGTATTCTACAATAAAATGTATGTATGAGTTTTTACATCATGGGAATTAATGTGAGTTTGGCTAAATTAAATCACCTGTTATTTTAAAAGATCCTATTCAAACATTTGGAAACTAGGTCTGCATTGGTGGTGACAAGGAAATTCACTCATAAAATAAACCTTTGTTCATTTGTTACTTCAAACCTATTAAATTTTTTTTTGTTCCTGTATGGAAGTAATTGTTTTGCCTCCTCTTTTTCATAAAACGAGTTTGGGATAAGTATTTGGAATATTAGTAGATTGAATACACTGGTTTAATTTGTTGCATAAGAATTTTTTTGTCCAAATATGACATCCAATGCAGTTTTGACAGCTGTATTCTTAGATATATTTAAAACATGTTAGTAACTTATGTTTAAAAATTAAACATTTTTAGACATTTTCAGGTACAGTCTATTACTGAAGCAGTGTGCAACTTCACTTTGGTTTACATATTTAGAAGTTAAAATTAAGATGTTTTGAAACATATTTGATTGGTTGTTTCTAGTACAATTTAGGAGTTTTTTGTTTCTTCAGGATGAGTAGTAAGCACTAGTCAGTGCATGTACTGTGGAAAATGAAGAGTTCTTCTTGTTCTGCCACTTACTGTACTATTGTAACTGAAGGCAGTGAAGAGGACCCCAGTAGACTATTTTACTGGTTTGGTTAATGTTTTCTGGCTTATTAAAATATTTACAACTGATGTGTATTTTAAAGAGTTAGTTGCACCTCTGTAAATTTAATGTATTGAATAGTGATCTCTTTAATAAACTTTTCCTGTGTAGTCTTTAGTTTGAAAAAGAGAATATGGTCATGCCAAAAAGATAAAGGTTTTGTCTAAGAAATAAACACCGCTATTTATTGAAATGCCCTATGAAAATGTATTTCTGACTGAAAAATAAAAAGAGTGATATCAATACCTATTTTTGTGGTCTCTTGCTGTGTAGAAGAATGAGGACATTTAAAAATACAACTTTATACCAGGAATCACTAAAACTTGAAAACAGGAATCTTATACTTCTGTAAAATATTTAGACAGGGTTGTTCTGTTGTTTCAGGAAATCAGACAACTAATTGTCCATTTTGTGCATGTTATTACTTTGCTCCTGTGCAGTAATTGTATAGCTACATCATAGAGACTGGTGGTTGTCTTGCCAAGTTAAAATATGAAAAATTTGTTAGTATTTTGTCTGTCTAGTAGCTTGCTTGTGAAAGGGATTGCACCTGATAACATTGCTTAACTTTTATACTTGCAGTTATGTAGCTTGACGCAGTCCTTGTATAACAAGGAAGAAGTATACTCCTCGTGGTGGTGTGAACAAAGAGACTTTATTTCAAAATCTGCGCTCCTTTATCCTTACATACCATGTGACTTCTTTAGCCAATAGAGTTATCAATGACGGCGCATGCTCTCTTGGACCACAATGCCCCGGCACACTCCTCGTGCCTTTAGACATGCCTCCCACATATACCCTGTCATGAAAACAGTGCAAAAAACAGTGCAAACAACAGTGCAAGCAATCAGAACATTGTAAACTACCAAGCTTCGCAATGACCCAGCACATTGCTTACTCAGTTTCTTAACTCTATTGTAAACCTTTTTAAACTTTTCTTATATTCCTATAGGGTAGTGCAACTTGGAGAATTACTTTATTAACTTAGGACCTTAGCCCAACTGTGAATAAAACTATAACCTTTATTAACCTGAGGGTATTTAAATAAGTGGGGATTTCAAACTTTATTTAAGAAACAGGATAAGCATAGCAAAAACTCAATTCTTTTAAAGTGACCTTGTGGTGGAGGAAATGTGGTTTTGTGAGGTGTTCTGTGTTTTTATATTTGTCCAGTCACACAATTCTTTTATTCATTCACTCATCTCATTCATTGACGGCCATCATTCACGCACACACATGTACACACCGATATTTTGTAGATTGCTTGTTACCACACTGGTCATTCATTAGTATAAACTTGGAACATAACTCTGTTTAAACTCCTGCACTATCTGGTTCTTGTAGCTGTGATTGTGTACCTAAATAGGGCTTTACACACCTGGAGGGAATCCACTTCAGTTCTTTTCCTGTTGCCACACAAGCGTAACCTCTCCCCCAAGTCATAAGATCTAAAGGTCCTGTCCATTGTCCCGAAATCAAATCTTTTACTATGACTAGTGGCCTGGGAGAGGCAAACACCTGAGATTTGTGCTGCTTCTTATACCTACTTCTTTCAGCACTGTCACAATTTAAAAAATTGATAACATATGTGGCTTTCCACAAACGTTCTTGCGGACTATACAGCTTCTTCCCCCCTCTTTGTTTTGCTAACATTTCTTTCAGTGTGCGATGTGCCCTTTCTACAATTGCTTGTCCGGTAGGCATGGGGTGATTTTTTGGCAATCTGGACAAGTCAATATGATGTCTTGAGCCTGATTAATTGTTATTTTGAATTGTCTCTTTAGAGAGCGTGCATTCTGGTGAAAAAATGAATGGGACAATTTTACTTGTTCTAGGACCCTGGGTACTGTGTTAAACATAGCTGCTTTGTCAGCTTCCCCGTTCCCTTCAGCTATTGGCCCTGGCATGTCAGTGTGAGATCTGGTGTGCATTATGTAAAAATCAAACCTTCTATGATTGACAAGAAACCAAATAGAACGCATTTCAAACAACAAATGAGGATTAGAAACATCTCGGAGAAACGAACATTCCAGACGTGAGACTAACCCTGCAGCATAACAAGAATCAGTGACAATATTAACTGGTTGTTCAGAAAACTTTCCCAAGGCAATACGAATGGCGGCCAGTTCCAGAACCTGCACAGAGCATTGGTTCATGGTCTGTATTTCTCGTTCCCATTTTCCTGTATCAGGATTTACCCAAGTCACTGCAGCCTTTTGTGTTTTCCCAGATGCATCTGTAAAGACTGTGAGGCCTTTTACTGACTTTTACATCTAGTCGTGGTTCTTAAAGGTAAATTATTGATTTCTACCCAAAGTCTGTGCTTAGGGAGATTGACTGAAATGTCACCATCAAAACCTGCCAAGGCAGCTTGGAACTCGGCGTCCTCAGCCAGCAACCAATCTAAATTGTCCTTCGTGGTTGGAATGGAGATGATCGCTGGATCCCTTCCGTCCAGTTCCTGTAGTCATCCTCTGCCTTTAATGACAAACTTAGCAAACATTTCATTAATCGTCCATACAGTTTTAGGTGGTGTGTGGGGCAGAAAGAGCCATTCTAGAACCAGTAGTGGGTCTTTTTCAGTCTGGTCCCACTGAAACAAGACTGCAAATGGCTGGTACCTGCTGGGAACTAAGGCCAGGCAGATTGGCAGTTCAGGATCTCTCCTCCTGCTCTGCCTATTTTCCATCGCCTTGGCACAATGTCTAACGCCTGCTTGGCCTCTGCTGTCAGAGCCCTATTAGACGTTAGATCAGAGTCCCCCTTAAGTAACACAAAGAGAGGGTGTAGCTCCTCTGTGGTTAAACCTAGAATAAACCTTAACCAATTAATGGCTCCTAGGAGTTTTTGCAACTCATGTAAGGTTAAATTGTCTTTTACCTCGAACTGCAGTGGCTGTGGGGAAATCTCTTGTGTGATTCTCCATCCAAGATAGCTCCAGGGTTGCGATCGCTGGATTTTCTCTGGAGCAACCTGCAACCCTGCTTCTTGGACAGCATCAGTCAAAGCAGTAACAACAATTTGCAGTTCATATTCTGTGGTCATGCTAATTAAAATATCATCCATGTAGTGGTAGATTATTGCAGAGGGAAAACGCTTTCTGATGGGGTGAATTGCGTTTGCCACTACTGTTTGTCATATTGTAGGACTGTTTTTCATCCCCTGAGGAAGGACAACCCAGTGATACCTTTGCATGGGCTGTTCATTGTTCAATGCCGGGATGGAAAATGCAAATCTTGGGGCATCCTCGGGGTGCAGAAATATGGTAAAGAAGCAGTCCTTTAAATCAATTATTATTAGCGACCAATTTGCTGGGAGCATAGCAGGTGAGGGTAACCCTGGCTGCAGCGCTCCCATAGGCTCAATGACTGCGTTTACTGCCCTTGGGTCCTGTAGCATCCTCCATCTGCCAGTCTTTTTAGGGATGCAAAACACAGGAGTATTCCAGGGACTGTTTGTTGGCACAATGTGTCCTGCTTCAAATTGCTCTCTTACAAGCATTTTTAAATGTTCAAGTCATTCCTTTTTCATAGACCATTGATCTACCCAGACCGGCTGGTCACTTTTCCAGACTAGCTTAATCGGTGCTTGGAACGGCTGACCAATGACCCCTATTGAAAAACCTGGTTGCTTGCAGGAGGAATTTGCATGACTGTGCCGAACTGTCCAAGTACATCTCTTCCCCACAAAGAACAAGGGATTGGAGTAATAAAGGGGGCTACTTTTGCTAATTGTCCCTCTGGTCCCAAGACAGTGAGTATTTGGGCACTCTGTCTGGGTCTTTGTGTGCCTCCCACCCCCTGAATGGTTGCAACTGGGCAAACAATAGGCCAGTCAAGCAACCATTCGGAGTCCTTTATGATGGAAACATCGGCTCCCGAATCCAAAAGGCCTGTAAATCTGTGCCCATTAATCTGGTACGTCATGAGCGGCTGTGTGGCTGTGATGGCTACTGCCCAGTAAACCTGTGGGTACCCTGTGCTACCAAAGGCCCCTGAACCCCGCTCCCTCCCCCCCTCCCCTGCAGGCGACACAGTGTAGAAGGGGATTAATTGAGCAATCCTCTGTCCTTTTGGAATGAAACAGGGGGGTGAAGGGGTCCATGCATTATTAGAATCTCGCTATGAGAATCTGAGTCTATCACTCCAGGCAGCACAAACAAACCCATTCTGGTGGTGGAGGATCTTCCAATCAGCAGTGCGTGTACCCCTGGGTTAAGGGGACCCTAATGCCCAGTCGGGATTAGCACTACTTCAGTGGAAGTTATGAAGACTGTGTCCCTGTTGGATAGGTCCAGCCCAGCGCTGGTTGGGGTGGAGGGGCACAGAGCGTTGGTTGATGTGGGGGGGCACAAATTGCCAGCCTGTTTCCCTGTGTCGCATGTGTTTGCTGTATCAGGGCGCCCCTCGCCTCCAGTTTTTGGGCACCCTTTTTGCTTTTGGGTGCTTGCGGGGTGCCACGGCTAGGGGTTTCCTAGGGCAATCCCTTTGGAAGTGATCGGGGACCCCACAAATGTAGCAACCATTTCTGGGTCTGGTCCCCTCCTGTGTTCTCAATTGAGCACTCAGTGCTACTGCCAGTAAATCAGTTTGGTGTGTCAAGAAACCAACCCCCTGGCAGGCACGAACCAGTTCTGAAATGCTACGTTTCCCTTTTAGGAAGGGTCTGCAGAACTCCTTTACAATCAACGTTAGCATTTTCGAAAACCAGTTACCCGCTAATTATTTCCCTGGCTTCCTCGTTTTCAATCTGCCTATCTAGAGCAGATTGCAGCCGATCTAGGAATTGTGTGTATGGTTCTGTTGGGCCCTGCATTATCTTTGTGAATGACAAGTTAGTGTCTTTATCTGATGTGGGTAGTTTTCTCATTGCCCGCATTGTATGTTTTGCTATAACTTCATATATTTCTCTATTGTACCCAGTTTGTGCATCTATGGAACGGTAGTTACCTTCCCCTGTGAGTTGGTGTGTTGTTACCCCTGCTTGTGGGTCATTAGCATAAGCGGAGCATATTTCTCTGAAATCGTTCAGCCATACAGTGTGTTAGTGAGGCTTATTTTCAACAGGGTTCTCCAGTCATGTGGCACGAAAATGTATGTGGAGCTCAGTGTTTCTAAAAATGCAAGTGTGTTAGGGGAAGATACACCAGTTTCTCTTATCAACTGTCTCAGTTCTTTGGTTAGTTCATGTGACAAGGGTTGAAACCTGCGGTTTTGGTGTGGACCGATAATTACTGGACATGCATGTATAACTTGTAAGTCTCCAATTCACAATGCCTCCTCTCTGCACAAACCCCATCTGTCAATCGATCCTTCTCTGTATGTTGCTTCATCCCCTCCCGGCAGAACTATCCCGAAATCTCCCTCCTCATCCCCACATTCCTCCCATCCCTCCCCCCCTGCAGCTCCGGCGAAGGCGGCTGTCTGTGGGTGGGTGGTGGTGGTGGGTGTAGGGGATGGCGCGGGGGCAGGGAAGGACGGGTCGGTGTCCATTCTGAGTGGCGGGCGAGATGGCGGTGCCCGCCCATGGACGCGTGTTCAACGTTCATCCGCGGAATGGGTTGGTGAACAAGCTGGGTTAGCCCCCCCCATTGCCATCACGGGGCCCCCCTCGGTAGTCCCACAGGTTGGGATCCCGCATCTGAGGCCCCATCCCTTCCCGCCGACCCATGTCCCTCGGGCTCCCGGTTCCCTTCCCCGTTGTGGAATCGTGATCGGCTCCACCCCCTCCCCCCGCCGGGTTTTGTGTGTTTAAACTGCGACGCGTAAAAGTTGGGCTACTGCTAGCAACATGAGCGGGGGTGTGTGTGTTTGTTGTTCTTTCGTGTGCTCTGTTTAATGAAGAAATTATAGCTTGCCAGTCTGGGTAAGCATTGTTCTCTTGGGGGTCCCCCCCCGAACTTTGAGTTTTATGAGGTTGCCTATTTTGTCCCAAATTTGGATGTGGAGGACTTCAACCAGAGGCAGTTCTGGTACAACTGCCTTAATGAACCGTACCAACTCTGTTAATTCAGCCCTTGTAACCTGTATGTAATAGGGTTTCAACAGTGTAGCTAATGCATCTGTGTCTTGTGAGAGCTCGGTGGGGAAGAAGTTTCCCATTTTACCTTTGAGTCTCGGCGCTGCTAGCATGCGCTGCTGAAGAGGATCTGTCTGTTTGCTGGTCTGTGTCGGATCTCTGTCAGCTGGGTTTGCGATGCTGGGGTGCGGCGTCCCGGCGTCAGCGGCTGGTGTCCCAGTGCAGGTTGCGAGCGGCGGGCGCAGGGCGGCGGCGAGCAGCGACTGGCAACGGCGCTGGCGTCGGTCAGTTGCGGCGTGGGTCGGTGTCGGCAGGTAAGCGGCTGTAGGTGATCAGCGTGTGCGCGGGCTTCAGCGACGAACGGCGGTGGCGGTGCTGGCGGCGGCATCTCGATCATGTGGCGGCGAGTGCCGATCGGCGGGCGCGGCTCCGTCTATGGTGAGTGGGGCGTCCGCGGTGGCAGCGGTGGTTCCAGGGCTCCCGCAGATCGCTGGGTGGTGCGGGGGTCGGGGTGCGCTCTAACAGGAAGGTGCAGCGCCTTCGGTAAGGTCTGAATGCGGCGCGGGAGGTTTTTGCGGCAGTGGTTTTAAGCACGCCGTGGGGCCGGCAGAGGTGGCGAGCAAGCGGGGAGCCGTGGCAGTTTCTACTGGACAGAAACTGAAACGGGGCTCCTCAGGGGTCCGGCGGTGGCTGGAGATGTTAAGAGGCGGCAGCGGCAAAACCCCTTCTCACACGAGGTCCGACCACAGCTCTCGGCAGCGGCAGGCCACTTTTACCAGATGGTCGATGCACAGGGACCAACAGGCTTTCCCTGACGGTCTTAAGGTGCTCCGCGGCTCGGGTCTCCGAGCTGCAGACACTCTGCCATTCAGGGAGCAGTCCTAGGCGTGCAGGGTGCCTTCCAGCTGGACTCACCGCTTTTGGTGTTGCGTTGGACCCTCTCCGCTCTCTCTGGTTGCTCTGACCTCTCGGTTTCTTCTCTTCTTTCTTCTCTTCTTCTATCATGCACTTTTCAAATATTTTGGAGCTCCCTAAACTAACTTTCCATTTCTCAGACGCCACTGAGACAACGGTATTAAAGACGTCTTGTTTTTTTTCGGTAAAGGTTCCCGTCTCCGAAAAATTGAGACGATACCGGAACCACCGTGAGTTACACCTGATCCAGGTTAAATAACTGGCTTAATATAAGCTAAAAGAGTCCGGGTTAAATAACTGGCTTAATATAAGCTAAAGTGTCTGAGTACGGGCGCCATGTGTGGCTTGACGCAGTCCTTGAATAACAAGGAAGAAGTATGCTCCTCGTGGTGGTGTGAACAAAGAGACTTTATTTCAAAATCTGTGTTCCTTTATCCTTACATACCATGTGACTTCTTTAGTCAATAGAGTTATCAATGACGGCGCATGCTCTCTTGGGCCACAATGCCCCGGCACACTCCTCGTGCCTTTAGACATGCCTCCCACACAGTTACACTTGCATAGTATATAATCATTCAAGAGCCAATGTGGGGGGAGATGACAGGTCCATAGAACCTCCGGACCCCCTGGAAGTAGAGGAGCTTGAAGCGTTACAGGGTGTAAGACCGTTCCCTTGAGAAAAGTGAAGATAACTACACGTTCCCATAGATACAGCCCTGAGTACTAGACAATACAAGGTCAGAACTGCTTGGTAAAACTGCAGGTGTTACATTCCTGAGTGTTTTGTGAGAACATGTTTATAGTATGTGTGTGAGAAAGGAGAAGTTAGCACTTAATAAAAAACTGCCTGCTACGCTGAACAGGTAGACATCTCTTTGTCTCACCGTCCTAGTGTGTCTTGTGTGTCGTTCTTCCCCCCTTCGGACCGAGGACTTCAACAGATACCCAGCGACAGTTGGTGCCCCGTGTGAGGACCAGAAGAAAAGAAAAAAGACTGTCGAGTATTGCCTGGGTCGTAGGGGTATCGCTACCGGAGGCAGGTGAGCTGCGGGGCGAGGCGCAGCGAGGTCTTGGTGCTCAGGAGCTGTTAAAGCAGCGGGCGTGCTGTAGGATCCAGATCCGATCATTCTCTACACCTGAAGGCAAGTGCCTGGAGAGCCTGGGTGCGTCTGGCACTTGGTAAGGCGCAGGTGAACTCCTGAGAACTTTTTCTAAGTCACCATGGGGCAGACCATGAGTGCAAACGAAAGACGTGTGTTTGCCGCCTGGAAAGCTTTGTTACGGCGTCGTGGTGTTAAACACGACGAAACTAAGTTACGTCGTTTATTACTTTGGTGTCTTCGGGCTGGGAGAGAGGCTGCATTGCCCACTGCGTTCAGCATCTCTGCATGGGAGGACATTGGCAAAATGCTATTAGATGCTATCGCAGAGGGGAATCGTGAAGTAGAGGGACTGGTTCCTATGTGGAAATTAGTACTTTCTACCCTCAAGGACTGGTAAGCGGAATTACAGAGCCAGGACAGTCCCGGGACGGTTGCGGGGGATGATCTAGCGGACGCTTTAGCTAACTTCCACCTTAAGGAACCTTCTGTTTTTTATCTGAGAAGTGCCGCGGGGCTGCGCGATGCACCTGTGGCCACATCCCCAGCACCGGGTCCCTACGCCGTGGTGTCGGGTTCCGGCGCAGTTGTACAGAGTCCGCTCGCTTCGGGTGCCTGCGGGACGGTGCCGGGTGCCGGTGCGGTCGTGGCAGGTCCATCTGCGGTGCCTGCCACAGTGCCCGCGGACCCTCGCGGCGCGCCGGTGGTCACGACTCCGTGTGCAGGTGCGGCGCCCGGTGCGGCCGCGATGCCGGGCGGGGCGCCGGGTGGTGCACTACCAGGGGTCGCGGTGCCCGTGCATCCCCGCGGTGCACCGCCGCCTGCAGTGGCGCCGTGCGTGGTCGTGGTTCCGAGCGGTGCGGCCGTGCATGCATCGACAACGAATCCGTATGTGCCAGTGACTCCGGCGCCGACCCCGGACCCGGCCAGCGGGCTACCGACGCTCGTGCCGGGTGTGGCACCGGCTTTGAGTGGCGCCGTGTCGGCAGCGGCGGCCACATCTCCTTTTGGTACGTCCGTGGCCGCACTGCCGGCGGCACCAGCCCTGGGTGGTGAGGCCCCGGCGGTGGAGGCGGGGGGGTTTCCCTCCCCTTTCATTGGTAATTTGACCTTTATGGCGAATGTTTCCCCTGGTAACCCTCCTCTCCCTTGCAGCGCGTCTACAGCAGCGTTGGCTCCAGGAGGTGCCAGGCTAGCAACCGCGGGTCCAGGTGGCACAGTGGGGGGGTAGTCTGTCTTCTCTCCTGTTAACTCCCCCCGTCCTGCAACATATTCCTCTGCAACTATTCCTCCTTCCCCCATACATTATCCTTCACCAGCAGGTCATTCAGCACAGTCGCGACATAAGGAGGGCACTGACAATTTGCCCCCCCTTATTGATTTTTCTCCTAATGAACCCTATCGCTCCCGCCCTCCCTCCCCCTCTTCCTCTGACTCGGATGGTGACAGTTCCCTTAATGAGGCAGCACTTTTGCTTCGAGGGGGACCGAGTTCTCGAAAGACACGGTACACGCAGAGGGGGCCTAAAGGTGGGAAAGGGACAGACAGGACAACAAAGGGTGTGGTCCTACCCCCAGTTGAAGTGATTGTGCTACCTAGAGACCCTGGTTCTTTTTGGGAAGGTTTAAGGCAACAGGCTGCCCTGAATGGAAACTGGGATTTTTGTGATAAAATAGGATATCCTTGTTCCACCAGAAAGACTGAAAGTTCCCAGGGTAATGTCTTGGCCTTTCCTGTTGTAAAGGCTGTACCTAATTCAGGGGGAACTGATCGGCACGTGGTTTATCAATGGAAAGTTGTACAAGATTTGCAATTTAATGTTGGCAAATATGGCGTAAATTCCCCTCAGGTTATGAGACTGCTAAGAGTTTTAAATGCTGATTTACTCGCTCCTTACGATCTTACACATCTGGCACAGGTACTATTTGAACCGGTACAGTTACAATTGTTTATGCAGAAGTGGACTCTGTTGGCTAATCGGTCAGAGCGAGACAATCTCCTTAAAGCTAATGGGGACCCATTGAAAGGTGTAGGTGCACAGGCTTTGATGGGACTTGGTCCATTTTCTAATCCAGATGTTCAGGCTACCTGGAACCCTGTTGTGCTCCAAGAGGCTCAAAAACTAGGCATGACGGTCTTGTTTCAAACTATGGAAGTTTCATCCCCGAAGCCAAGATATACGGCTATCAAACAAGCTAATGGGGAACCATTTTTACAATTTTTTGAAAAATTGACTCGGTCACTAGAAAAACAGGTAGAAGATGAATCCCTGCGGCAGAAACTTTGTTTGCAGCTGGCACGTGACCAGGTTAATACCGATTGTAGGAAAATTATCAATTCTTTGCCCGGTCAACCTACTTTAACTGACATGATAGAGGCTTGTTCTAAGGTGGGATCTGTTGAGCATAAGATGTCTGCCTTAGCAGTTATCTTGCGTCCACCTAATAAATGTCACAACTATGGCCAGAAAGGGCACTTTAAGGCACAGTGTCCTTGGGTGAAAAAGAAGTTTCTCAGGGGAAATGTTGAACCTTTGAAGGGGACCTGCAATCGTTGTGGTAAACAGGGACGTTGCAAAGCGGTGTACTTCTCAGTATCATGTTAAGGGACTTCCATTGTCGGGAAATGGGAGGCGGAGTGCGAAGGGGCGCGTGAGGACACAAGTACCCCCAGCTGTACCCCAGGGGTTCAGGTCATGTCAGGATCCACTGGAGACACCTATGTCATTCCCTTGTGTGAACGTCTCACAGGAAGAAACAGAAGGTCAGCAGGAATGGATGTCTTCACCTCTGACACAGTAACCATTCTATCAAGAGACGTGACCAAGGTTCCTTTAGATGCCTGGGGACCTGTTGGACATGGGTTAAGTGCCTTATTAATCGGACGTTCTAGTAGCACAATTGCAGGCCTTTTTATTCAGGTCAGACTCATTGATGCTGATTATACAGGACAGATCTCTGTTTTGGTTTCCACACCTTATCCGCCCGTGACAATTCCTAAAGGGACACGGATAGCTCAACTTATACCTTTTGTAAGTTGTGTTCCTCAAACAGAGTCTCGTGACCGTCGAGATGGAGGATTTGGTTCTACTGGCGCACCACAAGTCCTTTGGTCCATAACAATCTCTGCGCAGCGTCCACAACTGACATGCACTCTCTACAATGCCCGAAGCTTGCCATCAGTTGTCCAGACGACCGGACTTCTGGATTCGGGAGCTGACGTAACTATCATTGCACGGACATCCTGGCCAGCCTCTTGGCCTTTGGTCACGGCAGGGGCCGGGGTTGTGGGGCTGGGAGGTACTGCTCAGAGTTTTGTCTCAAAACATGTGGTGCTCATTACTAATCTTGAGAGTCAAACTGCTATTGTCAGGCCATATGTCACCGTGGCACCTTTAACCCTGTGGGGACGGGATGCTCTATCTCAGCGGGGGGTAAATATCACTACGGATTTTTAACTAGGCTCACTGTATTGCAGGGTGTGACACGACCCATCATTGCTTTGACATAGTTTACAACTACTCCTGTGTGGGTTAAGCAGTGGCCCCTACCTATAGAAAAGTTGTTGGCCCTGCAACAGCTTGTTCAGGAGCAACTTGACGCTGATCACATTGAACCATCTCAGAGTCCTTGGAATACCCCTGTCTTTGTGATAAAGAAAAAATCTGGGAAATGGAGACTGCTGCATGATCTCAGACAAATTAATGCAGTCATGGCTACCATGGGAGCATTACAGCCTGGTTTACCAACCCCTTCAATGCTTCCTGCAGGATGGCCCATTGTTATTATTGATTTGAAAGATTGTTTTTTCACGATCCAGTTGGACCCCAGAGATAGAGAAAAATTTGCATTTTCAGTTCCATCTATTAATCGTACAGAACCTTACAAGCGTTTTCAATGGAAAACTCTCCCCCAGGGAATGAAAAACTCTTCTACAATTTGCCAGTGGTTTGTAGCTTTAGCATTGTCTCCTGTACGAATGCAATTTCCTGACTGTTGTTGTTATCATTATATAGATGACATCTTACTGGCTGCAGCCACTGAGGATCAGTTGGGTGTGTTGGAAGCTGAAACCAGAAGGAGTCTACAATCCTTTGGCCTAGTAGTTGCTCCTGAGAAGGTGCAGCAAAAGGAACCCTGGAAGTATTTAGGGTTCAAAATTACATGAAAAGCAGTCATTCCTCAGTCAGTCCAATTGGATATTAATGTCAAAACTCTAACTGACATACAAAAACTGTTAGGGTCTTTGAACTGGATTAGGTCATACTTGGGATTAACAAACACCCAGCTGGCACCTCTATTTGACCTACTCAAACATTCTGACGATCCTCGAGAACCAAGGGAACTGACTAAAAGAGCAGTTCAAACCATCCAGCAAGTAGAGTAGGTTTTACATTCTAAATTTGTTTCACGAATTGATCATTGTCAAATTGTCCAAATTTTCATTCTTGCAGATCACGATGTTCCTTTTGGAGCGTTGGTACAGTGGTCTGACCACTGGTCTGATCCACTGCACATCCTAGAGTGGCTATTTTTGCCTTATCGGGCTCAAAAAACTGCTCCTGGATTGTTTGAGCTCATAGCTCAAATCATCATTAAGGCAAGAAAAAGGTGCGTAGAGTGTACTGGCAGAGATCCGGTTCGCATTGTTATACCTGTACAATCTCGTTACTTTGAGTGGTGTCTGGAAAACAAATATGAATTGCAAGCTGCTTTAGTTGGGTTCCACGGCCAAATTTCTTATCATTTACCTTTGCATCCCCTTCTTAAGTTTTTTAGGGACATTCCGATTGGACAAAAAATACTACACAGCGCAGAACCCCTCGATGGTCTTACAGTCTTTACGGATGGCTCAGGGAAAACAGGTAAAACTGCGGTAGTTTGGAAAACAGAATGTGGATGGCAACATCAAATTGTTCATCAAGAGGGTTCTCCTCAAATTGTGGAACTTCGAGCTGTAACTCTTGCTTTTCAATTATTTCCTAATCAACCTTTAAATGTTATTACTGATTCTGCATATATTGTTAATTTGTTACAACGACTCGATCAGGCGGTGTTGTATTGTCCATCTCCAGGTCTTATTTTTCAAGTTTTGTTCGAACTCTGGAGAACACTTTTGCAGAGGCCTGTTCCTTATTCTGTGCTACATGTTTGTAGTCATACCTCTTTGCCAGGATTCTTCACAGAGGGTAATGCCCGGGCAGATGCTCTTGTTTCTGCTGTTGTTTTGGGACCTGTTCCTAACATTCACCAACGAGCTGTCTTGTCTCATCAGTTCTTTCATCAAGGTGCAGAAGCCTTGAGACGTCAATTTGGTTTGACTCACTCTGTTACTCGCTCAATTATTGCTTCCTGTCCAGACTGTCATAATGCCTATACTCCTGTCTATTTTGGTACTAACCCTCGAGGCCTTAAGGCCTTACAAATTTGGCAATCAGATGTCACTCATGTCAATGAATTTGGCAATTTAAAGCATGTCCATGTGTCCACCGACATGTTTTCCCATGTGGTGGTTGCTACTGCACATACTGGACAAAAAAGCAATGACGTCATTAAACGCTTCCGTCGTGTTTTTGATACATTTGGAGTGCCAAAAAGATGGATAATGGGCCATCTTATGTTTGTAAATCTGTCAAAAATTTCTTTGCTTTGTGGGGTGTCACCCATGTGACGGGTATTCCACATTCTCCTACAGGACAGGCTATTGTAGAGAGGATGCATGGTACCCTGAAGCAATTGCTTCAAAAACAGAAAGGGGGAATGAAGGGACAACCCCCTCAGTCTAGGCTAGACAAAGCCGTGTATGTCTTAAACTTTCTGACCTTCTCTGGTGATTGTCCTTATTCACCTTCTTTTCGGCATTTCTCCTCTCTTTTGTCAACTCAGTCACTGTCTGGCAAAACTCCTGTGCAGATACGGGATCTTATCTCTGGTCAATGGTCTGGTCCACATGAGTTGATAACTTGGGGAAGGGGATATGCTTGTGTCTCAACAGATGATGGCCCTCGCTGGGTACCTGCGCGGTGTGTGCATCCTACTGTTGGCCCTGGAGGTCGTCAGTGTGGTTCCTGACCTGTCAAAGTTCACTCCATGGAACAATCGAAACGTCTGGGTGACACTAATGAAGGAACTGAACCAGACGACCTTTTGTGCATCGATGGTGTATCCGGAGCAGCCATTTCATACCTGCCTTGTTGGTATCCCCCTGAACGACACGGAAGCATCTCTCCTGGTGCAAGATGTTGTCCGGCAGCATGGCTTCTTGAAACAGGACTGTAATAATATGCACAAATGTCTAGAACATATTGATAGTTGGACTGATGTGTTGCCTGTTAGTGATCCATTTCAAGAATTAGATATTTTAGGGTCACTATTTGCAGAAGGTTGTGTGTATTTTAATCATCGTGAGGGTTATAATATAGAGCAGACATGTAGTGAATCTATAATACAGAATGTGTCCCCTGAATTGTCTTTCTATAAAAATAGTTCCTTTTGGTGTCGGTATTTAGGTAGAAATCGGACTTGGAGTGTTCCAGCAGTGAGTGCACCTCGTCGACTCCCTACAGGAGTGTTACTTCTGTGTGGAGATAGAACATGGCCAGGAATCCCTGCACAGCCAATAGGGGGGCCCTGTACATTTGGAAGGTTGGAGTTGTTGACACCCGCTCACAGACTGCTACTTAATCACTCGTTGCTCCATCAATGAGATCGCAGGGCAGTACACCTTAATGAACGGTGTAATGATAACATACTGCTCTGGAATTATGGACAGAGAGTGGTTGCTTCCGTAATTCTCCCTTGGGCAGTTGCAGCTAAGGCCCTAGGCACTTTGAATAATATGTCCTGCTGGGTAGCGAAGCAAGTCAATAGAACTTCACAGATATTGTACCAACTGGCCACTGATGTGAATTCTGTCCGACATGCAACCTTACAAAATAGAGCAGTTGTGGATTTCTTACTTCTAGTCCACGGATATGGGTGTCAAGACTTTGAAGGAATGTGTTGTATGAATCTGTCAGATCACTCTAAGTGCATTTATAGAAGCATTGCTGAGTTGCAGGCGGCAACTCAGAAGATCGAAGAAAGCACTGGGTTTTTTGGTTTGGGAGACTGGTTTGGCAGATGGGGAATACCTAGCTGGTTAGCCTCACTTTTCAAAACGGGATGCTTAGTAGTGTTGATGGTTGTAGTTGTGTTAGTGATGCTGTCGTGTCTAGTATTGCTCCTGCAAAGGGTCCTGCAGGATACGATACAGGCAGTCTTTGTGGCACAATTACAGACCGGGGAATTGTGGGGGGAGATGGTAGGCCCATAGAAGCCCCGGGCCCCCTGGAAGTAGAGGAGCTTGAAGCATTACAGGGTGTAAGACCGTTCCCTTGAGAAAAGTGAAGATAAGTACACGTTCCCATAGATACAGCCCTGAGTACTAGACAATACAAGGTCAGAGCTGCTTGGCAAACTGCAGGTGTTACATTCCTGAGTGTTTTGTGAGAACATGTTTATAGTATGTGTGTGAGAAAGTAGAAGTTAGCACTTAATAAAAAGTTGCCTGCTATGCTGAGCAGGCAGACATCTCTTTGTCTCACAGTCCTAGTGTGTCTTGTGTGTCGTTCTTCCCCCCTTCAGACCGAGGTCTTCGACAGATACCCAGCGACAAGTCAATTTTATTATTTTGAGATGGATTTATGATATTCTTAATTACAACTCAAATTCATATAGTGATTTTCTGGTTTTACTTCTAAAAGAAGCAAAATCTCAGACACGAAGCTTTTAATCTGGTTTTATTTTTGATAATTGTAATGTCTTACACCAATTATTAAAATTAAAGGCAAGATGGTTCTGTAAACTACTAAAATGAAATTGAAATTGAACAATACTAATTTCTCAAAGCAAGGTCCTTACTAAATATCAGGATCCAAACCTTACTGGGGCCTTCCAAGATATAAAGGGGGAAGAGAGAGAGAGACATTTTACCAGGGCCTGTAGTGACAGGACAAAAGGTAATGGTTTTAAAATACAAGACGGTAGATTTCGATAAGATATAAGGAAGAAATTCTTTACAATGTGGGTTGTCGCAGGGCAGAAATTGTGTGAACAATTTCTCTTGCATTTCTGAGACCTTTGCCTAGGCATGGCTGGGTGCAAACAGTAAAATACTGTGCCACTAATATGGTTGCAGGCCTTGTGCCAAGGTGAAGGAGGAGTTGTTTTGGCAAGAAAACAAGTTTTATGGACACCTGCTGTTATCCAATTAGTGCTGTACACCACAGTATGTTTTCCTTATGTATCCAATGTAGCCTGGGGAAGAATCACATACCTGTGTGTCACAAGCAGCATATAAGTTGCCTTTCCTCGAATAAAGCGGACATTTTTGCTAATCATATTGATTCGTGTGCATTTCTGTCCGACCCCCTCCGCCGTCATCTGGCGCCGTTACACAGGGACTTCTACTTTTCCAAGTTCTGCAGAGACGTAAGGTGAATGGTAGGAGCTGAGGGAAGCGGTCGTGTGAGGTAGTGCTGTCCCCGGCGCTACGAGAAAACCGCGCGCCCAGTGGTGTTGGAATCTCGCCTTGGCCTGGTGAGTCGACCGAGGGAGGAGGCATGGGGCCCGCGGCATCCAAAGAGGATGAGGCTGTGGAAACGCTCCTCCGATATATAGTCTCTCTAAGAGAGCCAAATTATGATAAAAAAGCCCTTGAAGGGTTAATAGTCTGGGCGAGAGCTAAGAATTTACTCCCTCTGCTCAAGCCGCCTTTGAGGTATCCATTTGGGATGCTATAAAGGAACAGTTATGGGAAGAAATGGAAAAAGGGTCTAAAAATGTTAAAAAATGTAGGAAATACCCTAAAGTCTGGCGTTTGGTCGTTGAATTGCTGCAAGAGTTAAGTACGGAGCAGCGAAAACTTATAATTGCTCAGAGAACTTTGTCAGGAAGCAGCGGGACTGCAGCGTGTCTCCGATGAGTCTGTATGCGGGGAGGTCCTAGTGCCTGCAGCTGCACAGTCTCGAACACTAATGACAGTGGCTAACTCAGTTTAGCAGCACGTTTGTGCCAAGGGTTAATGCAGAGACTGTGAGAAAAGCAGGAGCAGCAGAGAGTGACGCTGGCACTCTGCCAGCGCCACCACCCTTCTCTGCGCCTGCGCTGCCAGCACTGCCACCTTCTACTGAGCCTGCGCCGTCAGCAGAGCCACCCCCAGCTGCGCCTGCGCTGGTCGTGGAGCCAGAAGCTGTCACTGCACATGCGCCGCCTGGAACAGAGCTGCTAGGAGCCTCCGAGCCACTAGATGTCGCTGCATCTAGTGAGCAATTGGGTGAGCAATTGGCTCGCATGTTGGGTAGAGAGGGTAATAGTGACTGGGGTAACGTCAGACTGGCGACCTGTCACTAGTGGGGTTCCGCAGGGCTCCATCCTAGATCCTGTTCTTTTCAACATCTTCATAAATGACTTGGATGCAGGACTGGAAGGGATACTAAGCAAGTTTGCAGATAATACAAAACTGGGAGGAGCTGTTGACTCCCTCGAAGGCAGACAGGCCCTGCAGAGAGACCTCGACAAATTAGAGGACTGGGCAATCACCACTCATATGAAGTTCAATGAGGGAAAGTGCCAGATTCTGTACCTGGGATGGGGCAACCCCAGATGTACAGACGGACTGGGGAATGAGATGCTGGAAAGCAATGCCGTGGAAAGGGACTTGGGAGTCCTGGTCAATGGCAAGTCATGTCCTGGGGTGCATCGGGCACAGCATCGCCTGTCAGTCAAGGGAGATGATTGTCGTGCTCTACTCTGCACTGGTGCGGCCTCACCTTGAATATTGTGTGCAGTTTTGGTCACCGCAATATAAGATATTAAGCTATTAGACAGCATCCATGGTGAAGGGCCTTGAGAGGAAGCCATATGAGGAGCAGCTGAGGTCACTTGGTCTGTTCAGCCTGGAGGAGACTGAGGGTCTACAATTCATCGCAGTCTACAACTTCCTTTTGAGGGGAAGACGAGGGGCAGGCAACGATCTCTTCTCTGTGGTGACCAGTGACAGGATCCAAGGGAATGGCCTGAACTTGTGTCAGGGGAGGTTTCGGTTAGATATTAGAAAAAGGTTCTTCATCCAGAGGGTGGTTGGGTACTGGAACAGGCTCCCCAGTGAAGTGGTCACAGCACCAAGCCTGGCAGAGTTCAAGAGGCATTTGGATGCTACTCAGGCACATGGTGTGACTCTTGAGGATGGTCCTGTGCAGTGCTAAGGGTTGGACTCAATGATCCTTATTGGTCCATTCCAACTCAGCATATTCTGTGATCCTGTGATTCTGTGAAAACAGCAGGGCCCTTTGCTGATGATGCACAAAGTAACTGCCCAGGTGGAAGGGGATGCACATCCATCACCAGAGGCTACAAGCTGAGTACTGAGACAGATAAGGGAAGAGACCGATAAGAGGCAGATCCTGTGAGGTGGGATAGTACTTTTTATCATGGCAATGTCCTTACACAAGTGGCTTAGCTGTGAAAACTCCCCTCTGGGGAAGTACCACACTTCAAGGTTTTCATCCCTTTCGATAGGCCATAATTGGCTGAACTATGCTGACATGAGCGGCAGCTGTAACGTCTTAGAAGGTGTCATAAACCATCAAAGACCCCCAAAGGGCTCTGTGATCCAGTATTGCATCATACAGTGTAAAACTCCCCACCCTATGGGAGGTACTTGGGCATTCCCACCTAGCCTGAGCGTATATTAACCCACTGGACTTTGTGTTTTGCAGGCTTCCCCCAACCCTGATGGATCAAGACTGCGACCATCACTTCAACCAAAGGACATTGGAATTGCCACAACCATGTCTCGTCACTGGACCCACAGGTGGTGACTATTTACCTTTCTACTCTTATCCTTTCTTTCTCTTTCTTTTTCTTATACATTTTCTTAAGTGTTATTATTATGCTTTTATATTACTATAGATAATAACCAAAATGGCTACATATCTGCTTTCTATTGCAACCAAATAGTTCTAAAATAAACCCTACATATATATATCTTTATAAACACCAATCATTCAGTGTTGTTTCACTGTAATCCACCCCAAGGGATCTATTAACAAGAACCTGGATTACCCTCACCTTCTTGGGTGGGTTATAACAGTGAGACACTGGAACAGGTTTCCCAAAGAAGTTGAGGATGCTTGTCAGGGTTTAACCTGGCAGGTAGCTAAACACCACACAGCTGCTTGCTCACTCCCCCCTCCCCAGTAGAATGGGGGAGAAAAAAAGGAAAATTCATGGGTTGTGATAAAGAGAATATAATAGGACACAGTAATATAATAGGTAAGAAATGGAAGAGAAAATAATTGTAAAATAATTAGAATATACAAAACAAGTGATGCACAATGCAATTGCTCACCACCTGCTGAGTTATGCCCAACCAGTTCCTGAGCAGGGGCCCCTGGCCAGCTTTCCCCCCTAGTTTATATACAGACTAAGATGTCATATGGTACAGAATATCCCTTTGGCCAGTTTGGGTCAGCTGTCCTGGCTGTGTCTCTTCCAAGCTTCTTGTGCCCCTCAGCCTGCTGGCTGGTGGGGTTGTGTGAGAAGTTGAAAAGTCTTTGACTTAGTGTAAACACTGCTTAGCAACAACTAAAACGTCAGTGTTACCAATATTATTCTCATACTAAATCCAAAATAAAGTACTGTACCAACTACTAGGAAGAAAATTAACTCTGTCCTAGATGAAACCGGGACAATGCTCCATCCTGTCAGTGAGGTGGCAGCAGTGGCAGCAGGGCTGAGTGTTAGATTGAGATGTACAGGGGGGTTCCCAAGCTCAGGGATACCCGAGCAGCAGCCCAGAGTCACATCAGGTCCTGGAAGCTCTCACGAGCCAACCAGATGAGGAGGGCATGTTGCCAGGAGTATCACTGGAAATTTAAATGGCTCTAGGGAGCGTGAGCAGCCCAGAGGGCGTCAAACAGGGTGGGCAAACAGCATGTAACATGTCAGAAGGACATGGTGCGGCAGTTTGTGTGACAGTTCGCGTAGGCAGAGTGTGTAGGAGGGCACAGCCACCCTCCCAGCTCCTGAGGCTAGTTCACCTGGTGGGTTTTGCCTGCCCAACCAGAACAGACCAAGCAATGGTTTCCACACAGTCGAAAGTGACCCAGATGGAGCTCCCTCAGAAGCACGCAGCTGTTCAGGTGTCCAGCTGCAGGGAGTGTTTGAGCCTGGCATTAGAACCAGAGGGCAGCACAGACGACACCTGTATGCAGTGTGACCAGGTGGATGATCTGCTCAACCTGGTGGCAGAGCTTAAAGAGGAAGTGGAGAGGCTGAGGAATATCAGGGAGTGTGGGAGAGAAATAGACCGGTGGAGTCACTCTTCCATCCCTGAGAGAAATGCACTGGATTGAAGCTTGGCAAGAGTCAGAGGAGCCCTGACCCATCAGGCAGAAGGAGGAGACCTAAAAGACGAGGGGGAATGGAAACAGGTCCCTACTCAGGCAGGTAGGAGAATCTCCTCCTGGCCTCCCTCGCCTTCCCAAGTACCCTTACAGAATAGGTATGAGGCTCTGGAACTTGAGGTTCAAGCAGATGACAGTGGAGATGAGGGTCTATCGGGGGGGTTGCCCAGAACAGCTCAGTCAACCAGATGCATCACAACTACAGGTGTTAGAAAGAAGCATAATTATAGTGAGTGACTCCCTTCTGAGGGGAACTGAGGGCCCTGTATGCCAACTGGACCCATCCCACAGGGAAGTCTACTGCCTCCTTGGGGCCCTGGTAAGAGACATTACTAGGAGACTCCCTGGGCTGATTCAGCCCTATTATTACCCGCTGCTGGTTGTCCAGGGCAATCAAAAAGGATTTCTGGCACTAAGGTGACTGGTTGAAGGGACAGGGATGTAGGTGGTGTTTTCCTCAATCCCTTCAGTAGCTGAAAGGAACAGGAGAACCGATGTGATCAACAAGTGACCTAAAGACTGGTGCCATTGGTGGAATTTTGCCTTTTTCGATCATGGGGCGGTTTATACAGCACCAGGCCTGCTGGAGACAGATGGGGTTTGCCTGTCTAAAAGGGGGAAAAGAATTCTAGCCCTTGAGTTGGCAAGGTTGGATGAGAGAGATTTAAACTAGTTTTGAAGGGGGAAGGCTTGACAGTGATGACTAAAATGTTGATGATGAAAGAAAAAATAACTCAGGAGTAGTTAATTGAGGGTGAGATAAGGAAAGGGTTTAATTGTGCCAAGGCATAGACGTTACAGGACACGCGCCGGCTGTGCCTGAGATGTTACATTTTATAATACTGCTTGACCAATCCATGTTTTGGCCTTTCGTCTTGCATGCAGCAAGCTCCAACAGAAACTCTGTGACATCCAGAACAAGTGGTGGATCGATCTAGCTGAAAAAACTCAATTATGAGCAGATACGGGTGATCACAAAGGATTCTATGAGGCCCTGAAAACAGCATACCGGCCTACATACCAAGTCCAAAGCCCTCTACTCAGCGCTGATGGTCAAACACTTCTGACAGGTAACACCTCCATTCTGAATCGATGGTCTGAACACTTTCAGACTCTCTTCAGTACTAGCCGTGTAGTCCAAGACTCAGCAATTCAGTCCATCACACAACAAACGGTGAAATACGAATTGGATACTGCCCCCACTTTAGGAGAAGCCCTCAAGGTGAAAATCCCTCAGGTGAAAATTGGCAAGGCAGCGGGGGTTGATGAAATTCCACCCGAAGTCTGGAAACATGGGGGCCTTGCACTCCATGCTAAATTTCATGAGTTTGTGGTGCGCTGTTGGGAACTAGGCGAACTACCATCAGACCTTCGTGATGCAGTCATCATCACCTTTTATAAGAAGAAAGGTACTGCTCAAACTATCGTGGTATTACTCTGCTCTCCATTGCTGGCAAAATCCTGGCAAGAATACTCTTGAACAGACTAATACCCGCTATAGCAGAAGGAATCCTACCTGAAAGTCAGTGTGGTTTCAGAGCCAATAGGAGTACCACAGACATGGTATTTGTCCTCAGACAACTGCAAGAAAAGTGTAGGGAACAGAAGAAAGGTCTCTATGTAACCTTTGTTGACCTCACTAAGGCTTTCGATACTATGAGTAGAAAAGGTCTATGGCAGATTTTGAAATGTTTAGGTTGTCCCCCTAAGTTCCTTAAAATTATTATCTCACTCCATGAGGATCAGCACGGCCAAGTCAGATATGGCAATGCACTTTCTGAGCCCTTTCTAATAACTAATGGTGTGGAACAAGGCTGTGTGCTAGCACCAACCCTATTCACAATCTTTTTCAGCATGATGCTCCAAAGGGCCACAGCAGACCTCAGTGATCAGGACGGTATCTACATCTGATACCGTATTGATGAAAGCCTATTCAACCTAAGGCGACTGAAGGTCCACACTAAGACCTTAAACCATCTTGTCCAGGAGCTGCTTTATGCTGATGTTATAGGTTATAAATCTGAGAGAGGAATTTTTTCTTTCCCTGCTTCCCTCTAAGAGAAACAGTTTCGAATAAGGAAGGGGGAAGGGAGGTCATTAGCATTACAAAAGATGTAGCCAGCTGAACTACATTCCTTGCTAATGGAACATCAGGGAGGCTGGGAGGTGGCTGACTCTCTTGGGGGGGGGGGGGGGGGGGGTGGCGGGCCGGGGGGGGGGGGGGGGGGGGGGGTGGGGCAGACAGCGGAGTTGGCTCTGGTAGGGAGACGGGGGTCTGTGTGCAGGCATTTGGGGAGAGGAACTGGGATCTGGTTTTCTTTGGCTTCTCATCCTGGTGAGCTCGGACTGCTGGCTTTGACTTGCCTGGTTGTCCTGCTCCCCGGATCTGCTGTGTTTCATCAGAGAGTTACGTGCCCACGGGAGAGAAGGGAGGAGTTTTGAGACGCCCGTCACCTGGGACAGCGGTGAGTCCCGTAGGAGTGGACTGCTTCACTTCCCTTTTTCCCCCACTGAGGGAAGAGTTCCCCATTTCCTTCTCGGCTTCTCCCGCGGTCCGGGACTGCTCCCTCCGGACCACTCTCCCTGTGTGGTGACTGCCGGAGCCGAACAGCGCCCCCTGCCGACCACAACCAAGAACTGCAGGCCCTGTACATTCAGCGATCCAACAGCGCCCCCTGCAGGCCACAACAGGGTACTGCAGGCCCTGCACCTTCAGCAACCCAACAACGCCCCCTGCAGGCCACGATTAGGACTGCGCTAAAGGACAGAGAAGTATTCGTTCAGACTTTTTTTTTCTAGGATTACTGTCTAGTTTTTTTGAGTGTTCTGTTACTACTTTTGCCAACATACGTATATCTTTTAATAAAAAGTTGTTATTTCTTCTGGGGTTTTTTCCACACTTCCTCGATTAAAGCCCCCTTAATCTTTAATTTACAATTGCTGAGAGAGAGGAGTTTGGTCTGTCTTACAACTCATCCTCCTTAGCAAACATTCCAGTCTCCTCAGACTGAGACAACTGATGATGCAGCCCTTGTTGCACACACAAAAGCAGCTCTGCAGTGTTTAACAGCCTGCTTTGCAGACGCCGCTGAGCTCTTTGGGCTGGAAGTCAGGTTTAAGAAGACAGAAGTTCTCCATCAACCTGCACCTCAGGAAGTCTTCCTTCATCCCCACATCACCATTGGCCAATCAGAACTCAAATCAGTTCATCAGTTTAATTACCTAGGTTGCCTCATCTCCTCGGATGGTAAGATTGACGGGGAGATAGACAACAGGTTAGCAAAGGCATACAGTGCTTTCGGAAAGCTTCATAAAAGAGTTTGGCATAATAAACACCTGAAGAAAAGTACAAAGATCAGTGTTTACAGAGCCATAGTGCTGTCTACTCTCTTATATGGATCTGAATCTTGGGTCATCTACCGCCACCACCTGCATCTCCTAGAACGCTTCCATCAACGCTGTCTCTGCACAATCCAAAACATCCACTGGTCAGATTATGTGACCAATACATCTGTTCTAGAACAAGCAGCAGTCACAAGTATTGAGGCCATGTGTCATGGTTTGAGAGCTCCAAAATCTAATTCCCTAGTCCAAGCCCCCTCCCACATCTCAACCCAGTGTGAGATTAGTTTTTCAGACAACCACACGAGACTCAGAATTGGGGAAAGGGAATATATTACAATGACTGTACAAATAAATACTACAATACATTATATACAATCTTAATTATCTCTACCATGATATAAGTATTTACAATGGATCAAATCTCTTCTCCCCTCCAAATAAAAGTCCAGGAGGGAAAAAGGGAAAGATCCTTTCCAATACTCAGGGCAGCAGCTTCTTCAGAGTAGCAGTCTATCTGTTTCGTTTTTCTTCTTATGCAGCAGCTGGATCTCTGTCAATACACACGAGGGGGGTATCCAAGCCCCCCCCCGGCCACTCGTCTCCAAACGAGGGTCTTCTTCCGTGGACTGCGTTTCCCAGGACAAGGGGTGCTATCACCACGTCATATCATGAAGCGCAGGGGTCTTCGTGACGTTCCTTATCTTCAGGGGATTCAAGTTCCCTACAGAGCTCTGTGCTCTGCCTCAAGCAGCGGGGGGGCCAAGGTCACCCTCTCCACATTCCTTTGGCTGTCCTGGTCCAGCTTTCGAGGACGCTTTGAGCTTTTCAGCTCCTCTGCAGTGCTGTAGCACTTCAAAGGCTCTTTTAGGTAAGAGTCCATCTCCTCCTCCTTTTCTAGGAGGGGTCTCCAAGGAGTTTGGGGTTTTAGTTTCAGTTCTTACCCCAAACTTTCTCTGTAGAACTCAGTTCTCTCTGCTGCTGCTAGCTCTCTTTTCTCGGACAACACTGTGTCTCTCCTGCTTGGCTGTAATGCCTCTGTGGCTTCTTATCTTTTCTGGTTCTCTGCCATCTTCTCTGACCAGTGTTGTTTTTTTGCCACTGCTTCTGCTGCTCACGGTGGAGGGAAAACAAAACTTCCAGCTTCTAAGTCACAGACCTCAGTCCAGTCTAACACTGTTTCTGAGTTTCTATGACCCCAGCCGGGGTTGGATGGCCAGAGCCCCCCAGAGGGGCTCCTACCCCTTCTTCCTCGTGGTTTTCACAACATGGCTACACCTTCTAACACCAAACTACAACTACCTTCTCTTCTGTTCTGGTTGTGATATGTTTATATTTTGCAGAAGCGCTCATTGGCTAAAACTTCACCACCCCCTGGGGTTTTACCATTTTATAACTGCAGGGGGAAAACTGTTTCCCCCCACCACACCATGTTACTGAGAACACAGCTGTGCTGGGCAGGACACGTCTCCAGGATGAAGGACCACCGCCTCCCTAAGATCTTGCTTTATGGTGAACTTGCCACCGGCTGCCGCAAGAGAGGAGCCCCAAAGAGAAGATACAAGGACTCCCTGAAACAACATCTCAGCCTGGGCCATATTGATCATCATAACTGGTCTACTCTGGCCTCCAATCAGGAGGCCTGGAGGCACACCATCTATAACGCTGCAGATGCTTTTGAGAAAGCACGCAGGATTCCCCTTGAGGAGAAAAGACAATGCAGAAAGAATCGTGCCTTGCAGAATACACCATCTAAGGAGTCTTCCTGTTGTGCCTTTTGCAACCGGTCATGCCTATCTCGTATTGGCCTTTTTAGCCACCAACGCGCTTGCAACAAACGTGGGTAGAGCCCTTCCCAAATCTTCGTTCGCGAAGTCTAGCCATGATGATGTATATGTACCACCTTTAGCGCAAGTTGATTATATAACAGTTTTCAATCGTGTCAGAAGGCTTTTATGTTGGCTTTTGTCTACTCACTCTTGGTTTTATTGCAGTTTAACACTCTTTGGTCCTGGTGTATTTCATTTGCAGTCAAGATATTTGTTTACTTCTGCACAAAAGTTGTTTCCATGGCTCTCAGCTTGAATTTTCATGGTACAGCTTTCAGATCTACTTGTTGGAACAGACTATCTGCAAACAGTTAACTTCTGACACATTGTTAGTTTACATTTAAAATAAACCAGTACTCCCCCTTATTGAGTTAGGGTAGAAATATTCACAGGTATGAGATTGTGACAATTTTAGGAGACAGGGGTCTACAGTTCTTTCAGTTTCATCTGTTGGGGACAAATCAGTTTTTTCTCTTTCAGATCTAGATAATTTTTTAGTGTCCCCTCTCTTCACAGAAAGAACACTCACCATTTGCTTCATCATGTTGGTAATAGGATTTCTAATTTTGTGGTGTATACTATGTTTGTAGTATTCTTGGTAATTACTAGTTTTGGTCTGAGTGTGATGCTGGCCCATACCATTGGGATGATAGCACTCAGCTTTTGCAGGGATTTCTTCACGGTTCTCCTGTATGAAAAAGACAACTGCTTCGACATAATTACTATTAAAAATCATAACTTTTATCTCCTCTTTGCAGAATTTGACGTTAACTTTTAATTTTTTCAATGAACTTTTACTTAACAAAGGATTAGGCAATTTTAACATACAGGAGAATCAATGAATCACCCAATATTTACTCACTTTAAATCTTGAAAGTTCAAAGAATGGCTTGGATTTACTTATTCTTGCAATTTTAATTATGGTCATGGCATTATAATTCAATTTTTCTTTCAAAGCATTACCTATTACAGATATTACATTGGCGGTTTTTAGCTTTTGTGTTTGTTGGAAATGCACACTGATTTTGCCGCCCATTTTTCGGTCTGGTGGGAAGGTGTGGATTGTGGAGGCTTGGGAGAGCTGGAGGGGGAGCGACAGCTCCGTCTCTGCCCCTAATGGTGGAGCCAGAGAGTCCCGTGTCAGGTTGGGCTGGGACTCCAGTTACAGACACTGTTTTAGGTTTTCCTGAAGCTTCTGTACCTTTAACCGGTCTCCTGCTTGCAGTTGCCAAGGTGTTATGAGCAGTTCTGTTTGTATTGGCCACAGTTAGGAAGTGATTTGCCCTTGCACCCGATGCGGCCCCCGCTCCATCTGCAGGAGCGGCAGCAGCTCCCGTACCAAACCTGGATTCTAATTGTCCCGTGGTTGGACTTACTCTCTCTGTGCCGGTGGTCAACGCTGCCCCTGCTCTCACAGAGCTGTGGCGGCGTCTGCAACCATCACATGATTTCCCTCTTCCTTTCCTACACGTTGGAAGAGGCTGGGCACTGGTAGCTCTCGCCCTCGGCCTTGCTCCGCTTGTTATGGGAGCAGGCATTCTTATTGCTATGACAACCGTAAAGTCGTCGGGTGGTTTTAAAATCTCCTCAACACTTGCACCCACTGAAGCTGCTTGCATGGGATCAGCTGCCACAGGGGAAAGAGTCACCCCCCCCACGCCAGCCAGCATGGGCGGGAGAGGTCCTACACACTCATTCATTCTCTTTGCCCTTGCCTTTCTCGTAGCTCCCGGTGCCTCTGTTACGATTTGATCTACGGTCGCGCTTGTTATACCTGGGGCAGTTCTCGGAATAGTAGGGGTAGCGCTGGGTCCCGTCACCTCTGCAAAGTCAGTGGCCCCAGCACTCCCTCGTGTCGTCGCATCTAACGGTTTTGCAACTTTCACAGCAGTCGCGTCTGCCATCCCTGCTTGGATTACACTAGCAGGGACCAAAGCCTCTTCATTAGTTAAAGCAACAACTGGGACTAGCTTTACCTGTCCCCGCCTCACTGTGCTTGCCACGGTCTTAGACTTTGGGATCTCTCCTTGCTCGAGTCTCGCTCTCTCTGTCCCCGGGTCTTCTCCTCCTTTCTCGCCTGTTAGTATAGCTGGGACAAACTTTGCTTGGTTTTACCCTGTTACGCGCATTCCCACAGCACCAGAAACAGGCAACAACTTTCTTTTCCCCGCGCCAGCTAGCTCCGTCGCTGTGGTAATGGCCGTTCCAAAAACCTCCCCTGCACTCTGAGCTGGGAGTTCCGTTGCCACGGCAACGGCTGTTCTTACAATTACTTCACCGCCCACCATACTCGCTTTCTGTTCTCTATTGCGATACACCGTCCAAGCTATATCCAATAATTCATCAATATTCTTCTCATTACCACCTGCCTTTTGCAGTTTTTTCCTTATATCATCTGTAGACTGTCCTACAAATAAGTATACCAGGTGTTTCTTTCCCAGATCTGACTCTATGTTAATATCAGTATATTTCCTGATTACATCCTTCAGTCTATTCAAAAAATCTGTGGGCGATTCATTCGTCTCTTGTCTAACCTCATACATTTTAAACCAGCTTATTTCCTTTGTATTTGTCACTACGGTAGTACAGTCTACTGTGTTCGCAGCAAACTCTGGGGTTCTTCCTGCAATCGGGGCACGCAGCTCCGTTTTTACAGCTCTCATATCGCTATTGCTACTGATAGAATCAACGGCCTCAGCACCCGTCTGCGGTGCTGGGCTGCTCGGTTCCACAAATACACCTACACTTGGGGCTGTCGCCCCTCCTGGGTCCGACACCTTCACTTTACTGCCACCGTCAGAGTCAGCGACCCCTACGCCTGCCACCGTCACTACACTGGCTGGTTCCGGCGGCGCTTTTTGCCGCGATTTCTAAAGTTTCCCTTGCTTCCACAACAGATGCCGCATCTATAACTTTCTCTGGTGTCACCACGCCAAAAGCAACCCTAATAAAAGTTGACTTTTCAGACTTCTCAGTTCTTATCACGTCACCAGTAGAACTATCAACTTTAGCTCTTATTTGCTCTGCTACTCCCACGCTCACTTCCGCTGTTACCATGGTAACTTCATCTGCTCCGGCAAAGCTGCTGGCAGCTGCAAGGCTACGGGCTGCTCTCTCCACGCTCACCGGAACAGGCAGGGAGGGTCCCGCTCTCATTGCCCCCGTGGGACCAGGAGCCTCTCCTGCTGTTACTCCTGTTGCGACCAAACTAGATATTATCTCTGAGCTAGCTAGCCCCGCAGCATTTGTATAACTCCCGCTCAGCTCTGCTGCGCCGAAAGCAGTTTCAACAAAACCTGACCTTATAGCTCTTATCTGCACCGCTGTGCTTACTCCAGCTAAACTGACAGCCTCTATTCTATCGGCTACTCTGACAGGACTCGCTCCCGCCGGCTCCAAGCCAACTCCTCCAGAGGCTCCGATTTGCTTAATTCCTCCCGGTGCGGCCTCACCAGGGAGTCCTCTAACGACCTCTGCCTGCCCGACCCCTGCCTGTGCAGAAGAAGCTGGTCCAGGGGCCACCAGTCCTGCAGCTCCGGCTCCCCCCGGGCTGTTTTCTCTTCCATCGGGCGACATTAACATGTTTAAATCATCATTCCCTGTGTTTTTAAATAAAATTCATGGGACAGGAGTAGTCTTAACTCGACCTTTTTTCCCTTTTTCTAAACCCATTTCTGATTTTTCTGCCCTTTCTGAGCTTTCGTTTTTCTTATGTCCTTCTCTCAATCCAGGGTGTGTTAACAGAAACATAAACAATTCTGCATATCGGATCTCTTCCCATTTCTGTTCTTCATTAAGGAGCGAAATCAATTTCAATACTGTGTCTAGCTCAAAAGAACCAAATTCCGGCCAAGTCACTCCTCTCATTTGTCCAAACAAAGGCCATGCACTTACAGATAGCCTACAAAGTTCTTCCTTCTTTAAAGTCGTGTTAGGACCGGTTAAAGTTTTCCAGTGTTTCGAAACCAAACAAAGGGGAGGTTCCTTAGGAATTTTAACCTTTGAATCTGCACAACCTATGATTGCAAAACACAAACAAACCACAACCATGCACTAGGATTCAAACTCATTATCTTCAGGTTTCAAAGCCGTTACTGAAACCTCTTAGCTACTTAACTACTACCAAGCCAATCCGGCTCCCGAGCCTCACCTGGCTCCTCACAGAGTCAAAACACACTAGAAGGGCGTCACCTTCTGTCTGAAACAAAACAACGAAACCCAGCCCTAGGCTGAAACCGCTCTGATCTGGACCGGCAAAAAACCCCTTTTCGCCAACTGGAAAGTGACTTTCGCGACTATCCGGGCCCAAGTCTTAAGTTCCCTTTCCAGTCTTCCCGTGTTCCCTATCTCCCGGAAACACAAAACTCTTCCGCAGCTGCTAACCAAACAAGGTATCTTTTTCCTTATTCACCCTTTTCTTAACTCACCTCTGTGCTCCTTACGGTGTTCTGTGGAGCTGGGGCTTCCCTAGATCACTGCGGGAATTCTCCAAAAATGCCGGCTGATGAAGAATTCCTGCAGGATGAAAGTTTCCAATCTGGAGTAACCTCAGGTCTCTGATTTCCATGTACAGACCACCAGCTGATGCCTAAAATGTTGATGCTAAAAGAAAAAATAACTCAGGAGCAGTTAATTAAGGGTGAGATAAGGAAAGGGTTTAATTGTGCCAAGGCATAGATGTTACAAGATGCGCGCCGGCTGTGCCTGAGATGTTACATTTTATAATACTGCTTAACCAATCCAAGTTTTGTCCATCCCGTTGCCTTTGCTCTGATCCACCCCCTGGCCCACCCCTGGGAATTGGGTCTGGTGACTTTTTGGGACCACCTACTTCATCATTCTCATCATCCTCAGAGCACAAAGGGTACACAGTCACCTAGTTCTTGACTCTGTTCTGTTGTTCAGGCCAAGATATGAGTGTTCCCCAAAAAGCATAGGCCTTGCCTTGACAAGAGACTAAATATTTCTACTGAATTCAGGGGTAGGATTGATATGGGGAGCATAGAATGGGGTAAGAGGGTTAAGGAATGTGTAAACTAAAAGGTGTTAGAGGGTGAGGGAACAAGGGCTGCTGCTTCTTATAAAACTTATAAAGCTTACAAAATTAGAAAAATAAAAAACTAAAAGGGTCTTAAGGCATCAACAGAGATGAGCCTAGGAGTGGAAGGCTAGTGTTAGGGGTGAAATCAATAGCCCAGCTCAAGTGCATCTACGCCAATGCAGCAGTGTAGGTAACAAACAGGAGGAGCTGGGAGGAAATCTTAAAGGCACAGAAGCAAGCCATCCCTATGTGCTGAAAGATGAACCGGCAGGGAATAAGACTGACCTGGCTGAACAGGGAGCTTTTGCTGGAACTCAGGGAAAAAAAGAGGGTTTATGACCTTTGGAAGAAGGGGCGGGCAACTCAGGAAGAGTTCAAGGATGTTTTTAGAAATACATCAACAAAAATGGAGGGGCAAGGAAAATCTCCATCCTTTATTGGACGTGGGGGGAAAACACTGTCACCAAGGATGAGGAAAAGGCTGAGGTACTTAATGCCTTCTTTGCTTCAGTCTTTAAGAGTAAAACCGGTTATCCTGAGAGCAACCAGCCCCCTAAACTGGTAGACAGGGTCACAGAGCAGAATAGGCACCCTGCAATCCAAGAGGAAGTAGTTACTGACCTGCTGTGACACCAAGACACTCAAAAGTCTATGGGACCGGATGGGATTCATATTGAGGGTACTGAGGGAGCAGGTGGAAGAGCTTGCTAAGCTGCTCTCCATCATTTATCATCAGTCCTGGTGAACCAGGGAGGTCCCAGATGACTGGAGGTTGGCAAATGTGACACCCATCCACAAGAAGGGTCAGAAGGAGGATCCAGGGAACTATAGGCCTGTTAGTCTGACCTCAGTCCCCGGCAAGGTTATGAAACAGATCATCTTGAGTGCAATCACATGGCACATACAGGACAACCAAGGGCTCAGGTCCAGCCAGCACAGGTTTAGGAAAGGCAGGTCCTGCCTGACCAACCTGATCTCCTTTTATGACCAGATGACCCGCCTAGTGGATGAGGAAAAGGTTGTAGATGAGTCTACCTGGACTTCAGTAAAGCCTTCAATATTATCTCCCATGGCATTCTCCTGGAGAAACTGGCAACCCATGGCTTGGACAGGTACACCCTTCACTGGGTAAAAAAATGGCTGAGTGGCCAAACCCACAGTTGCAGTGAATTGTGCCACATCCAGTTGGTGGTCGGTCACTAGTGAGGTTTCCTGAGGCTCAGTATTGGGGCCAATACTGTTTAATATCTTTATTGATGATCTGGATGAGGGGATCGAATGTACCCACAGTAAGTTCATGGATGACACCAAGTTGGGTGGGAGTGTGGATCTGCTGGAGGATAGAAAGGCTCTGCAGAGGGATCTGGACAGGTTGGATTGATGGGCTGAGACCAACGGTATGAGGTTCAACAAGGCCAAATGCCAGGTCCTACACTTCAGCCACAACAACTCCATGCAACTCTACAGGCTGGGGGATGAGTGGCTGGAAAGGGGCCCAGTGGAAAAGGACCTGGGAGTGCTGATCGACATCCAGCTGAACATGACCCAGTAGTGTTCTCAGGTGGGCAAGAATACCAGTGGCATCTTGGCCTGTATCAGAAATAGTGTGGTGTGGTGTTTTGACCCTGGCTAGATGCCAGGCACCCACCAAATCTGCTCTATCATTACCCTTCTTAGTTGGACAGGGGAGAGAAAATATACCAAAAGTTTCATGAGTTGAGATAAGGACAAGGAGAGATCACTCACCAAATATGGTCATGGGCAAAAGAGACTCGAATTGGGGAAATAAACTGAATTTATTACTAATCAAAATCAGAGTAGGATAATGAGAAGTAATCTTAAGACCTTCCCTCCACCCCTGCCTTCTTCCTGGGCTCTACCTCCCTCCCCTCCGGTGGTGCAGGGAGATGAGGAATGGGGGTTATGGTCAGTTCATCACAGGTTGTTTCTGCCACTGCTCAGGGAGAAAAGTCCTTTCCCTGCTCCGGTGTGGGGTCCCTCCCACAGGAGACACTTCTCCATGAACTGCTTGTAAAGAACTGATAGAAGCAGGACATTACCTTCTGTTTGTTTTTGTTCGAACTGCAAGAAGCAAATTGTTTTGACTGTTAAATAACCTCAAGCCTGGAGACAGCAGCACCTGCATGGGGTACCGAGACTGGGTGCATGTGGGATGTGCTGTTGTTATGTTGCTACCACCTGCTGTAAGGCACGGCACCTCCAACCCTATATAAGCAAGTGCCAGAGATGCACCTGGGGGAAGAGATCAAAGACGCCTCGGGATCAGACACTCCATGCAGAAGATCAAAAGCGGGAAACCCTGCCCCCCACACAAGCTGCAGGGACATACTGCAGTCCCCACACTCTCAGATTGGCTCCAGGAATTCCCCACACTTGCTTAGCGGCTGTGGGGATTCCCCCCCATTATCAAAAACACACGGAGCTGGGAAGAGGTTGGGGCTGTGCCATGTGGACTAAGGTGGGAAACCCTGCTGCCACACACATGACTGGCGCATGCTGAGGGCACACACATGCCACTGCCCAGCATATGCCTTGGACACACATGCTGGTGTCTGCACATGCTGTGGACACACATGCCACTGCCCGGCACATGCAGACGCCACTGACCGGCATATGCAGACACTGTTGCCCGCACATGAGCCATGCCCCAACACTGCCCACGCAGCACCACAACCAGCCTGGCCGGACCCAGGACACACTGCAGGGCCAACACATGCTGTGAGAACTCCACTCACACTGCAGAGACAAAAAAACGAAGAATGACCTGACGGAGATTCGGCCCCATCACCGAGGATGAAATCCAGTGCTGAGTTCATGGTGGTGGTAACACTCTTTCCTGTGCTTCTTGTAATTATTCTTAGCTTTTCCAACTTTTCTCTATTTTTCCTTCTTTCTCTCTCTGCCTCTCCTATAGTTAATGAAGTTGAATTATTGTTCTGGATACCAACATTTGACCTCATTTGTGTCTTAATCTCGCTTTTGGGTATATTCGAACTTAAATTCTTCTCCACATTTATGGATAGAGGCACACTTCGCCTCTTTGTACCTAAGTGGATTGGAACATCTTTTTGGCATCACGTTTACACGATACTCTAAAAGCAAGAGTGTTGATTCCAAGACAATAGTTGCTCATCGATCATTTTCTAATAAAGAAATGAAGTAAGGTACCTTTATGATTATCTACTGTAACTGAAGTAAGGTACATACTATTACTGTTTGCTTGATGAAAAAGTATCATTAATGCAAGGTCCCCCTCAAAAGCAAAGTGTACTATAATTAATGCAAGATGCCCCTCAAAAGCAAGGTGTATTAACAAGTGTTTAAAATAAGGTGCCTCCTGAGGCATGAGGAGTGAGACACTGAAAGTAACTTAAACAAGGTGCCCCTCGGGAAGACCACTCCTGTGTGTTTATTGTAAAATGGAAAGTGATTCTCAATCTTTCATTAATCTTTTGGATGGATTTGGTGCTAAACCATCCCATCCAGGCATGGAGTGGGTGCAAGAAAACTGGTGTAATATCTAAGCAATTTTTGATCAAATGTCTACCCTGTGAGCTGGGGTGAGAGCCAAAACAGGGATCCCAAAGACCCTAATGGATGACCACCCCACTATAAATTAGTGGTATTAATTAAAGAATGGTTGGCAAAAGAGGGATCAATAAAAGCTGTTTTCCTGTTACAACCCCTTCCTTGGAGTGATCACAGAAAGGGGAGATGGCAGGAAACACTTTCCTTTGTCCCCAGTAGGTAAGCCAGGGGATAGAGGGTGGTTTTACATTAGACAACTTACCAAAAATTCCAAAGGAGACTTATTAATAATCTGTCCTATTGGTCCCCACAAAATTCCTGTAACCTTTTTAGTAGACACTGGAGCTCAAGTATCCACCCTCAAAGTTGAAGATGTCTCTTCGTGTGGAATCATTCCCTCACGTAAAGATATATTTGTTGTGGATACTTTTGGATACACCCAAGACCAGACAACAGCAAATGTAAGATATTGGTTGCCAGGAGAGGAGAGAGTAATTGAAACCCTAATGGTTTGAGGAAGAGTTCCTATAAATTTATTGGGGTTAGACCTCCGAAAGGAAAGGTCTTGGACTGACGAGGAAGGAGAAATGTGGGCTTTCGGGAAGGAAACCCAGCATATGTGTCTGTTAGGTTCTGCCCCTGCTCTTCCTCCCTCCAGTGATAAACTGAGAAAATGATTCGGGCTAATTAAGAGGAAACAGTGTAAGGTCAATATGACCTGGAGAGAGAAAAGAAAAACAAATCGTAAAACTTAATTGGGCTCCTATAAAGAGATGAAACAAGTTACCTCCCTTTTACCTTGTGTAGGATTTATAGTGAGAGAATTTTGTTTAGTTAGCTAGATAATAGCACCTTTCTTAAATTTTATAACTTTGTATAGATAACAAGCAAACATCTGCTGAATGTCTGATTTGGCAATATATTATGGATGCTTATAGATAACATTCTTGTTAAGAAAATATCTGTTAAAAGTCTGACTTAACAATGTGTAATATTTATGTTTATGTATAATGAATATTCATGAAGTAGCTGAAAATAAATGTAGAACAACTGTCTTCTTTGGGTGTGACAGGCGTTGGGAGTTGTTGAACCCCCTCCCTGATCACCCAGTGTTGAATTTGCTTTTATTATATAATAAATTCTGATTCGAAATCACCCGACTGGGTTTCTATTTCTCACAAACTTGGTGACTTCGCCCGACGTGATACCCTTTGTGTTCTGGGAGATATTTAGCGCCTGAGATAGGAGCGCGCCTGCTGTTTTTCAGTGGCCTATTCACAGGCCTAATATTTCAACAAGGACCAAGGGTAACGCATGCATATGATAAAAGCAAGGAATTAAAAAGCTCCTGGAGTGCTGCAGCAAAAAGCCCATAATTCTTGTGCACGAAGACCCGAGTGAGAACAACGGACTGTGAGTATCACTTCAGGGGGGCGGATAAAGAGGTCAGAGTGAATGAGTGAATGAGACGCAGTGTAACTGTGAACCGAGAGCGGAGTCCTTCTAACCTCGTTTCTGTCTCCCCGTGAGGGGTGCAGCAGGTGAAGGGATGAAGCGGTTGAACTGATGAGTGGACCTCTGGGGTCGGTGGGAGTTTTTCAGGAAGGACCACTGAGTCAGTGAAAAATCCTAGAAGGGATCCCAGAGGATCGGTGGGAAGGTAGGAAAACTTTAGAAGGGACCTCAGGAATATGGGGCAGGGAATTAGTAAATAAGTTGCCCCAGGAAGGAAAGGAGCAGGCAGGCATTGCCGGATATACCCTTAGACAGTCCTCTAGGGGTAATGATCTTAGACTGGGAAAAGAGGGAGAGTACTAAAAATAAAGAAAAACCAAAAATGATTCAGTACTGCATGATTGAGTGGACTAAAGAAAAAATAAGGAGTGATGGTATCTCTTGGCCTGTGTATGGATCATTTGAGGGTTGGATCTGCCAAGCCCTCAACAGTTATGTAAACGGCAAGAAGCCGATAAACTCTGAGGAGAGTGAATATGCTACTTGCTGGAAAGAAGAAGTTTGGCCAGAACCTACTAAAGTTTATAAGTTGACGAAAGAAAAGCAGGTCGAAAAGAAAGTAACAGAAACCAAATGGGAACCATTAGACAATTTACCTCCACCCTATAATCCACCTGCTCAGCAACCCCTTTTACAACCCCCTCCACAGACCCCTCAGCAACGCCTTTTACAACCCCCTCCACAGACCCCTCAGCAACCCCTTTTACAACCCCCTCCACAGACCCTTTCATCACCCTCTTTACAGCCCCCCTCAGCTGCTGTTCCCACAGTGCCTGTGAGTTACTCCCCACCTGTACAAACTCCTTTAACTGCAGACTCCACTACCCTGCAAAATCATAAGAGTGAAAATCCTGAAAAACATAAGACTCGGAAGAAGAGATGAGCCACCCCAAGGGAAGTTAGAACCCTTTTAGTAGAACAGGACAGCTCTAGTGAGGAAAATGAAGGGGTGTGCTCAACGAGAGAATTATACCCACTTAGGGAAGTGCCTTTGGGGGGAGCGCAAGGGGGAATTGGGTTTGTAAATGCTCCCCTAAGTTCAAGTGAAGTTCAGGCATTTAAGAAAGAGATGGGGAGGTTATTAGAGGATCCCTTAGGAGTAGCTGAACAACTAGATCAATTTTTTGGGACCAAATACATTTACCTGGGGAGAAATGCAATCCATTCTGGGAATACTATTCAACCCGGAAGAGAGACAGATGATACGGACAGCAGGGATAAGGATATGGGATAGGGAGAATCAATTGGGCCCCCCCGGGGACAATAAAATGCCCGTTAATCCTCCCAATTGGGATTCTAATTCTGCCGCAGACCGACAACACATGGAAGATTATCGCACCTTAATAATAAGAGGAATTAAGGAAGCTGAGCCTCGTGGACAGAATGTCACAAAAGCATTTAAAAGCCAGCAGGAAAGAGATGAAACCCGGAGTGCATGGTTAGAGAGATTAAGAAAAGATTTACAGCAATACTCAGGAATCGACCCAGAAACTACAACTGGACAAGTGGTACTAAAGGTCCACTTTGTAACTAATTCCTGGAACGATATCCGCAAAACATTAGAAAAATTAGAAGATTGGCAGCACCGGGGGCTTGAAGATTTACTGAGAGAAGCACAAAAAGTCTATGTGCGAAGAGATGATGAGAAAGCAAAAACAAAGGCAAAAGTATTAGTAGTTGCCGTCCGAGAATCACATAAAGGTGTAAAGTCAGATGAGAGGAAGAGTTCTAAGGGAGAAAGGAAAATGGGGGGTCTGAAAAAACCCCAACAAACTGTCCCAAGGGGCCAGGAGCTTGCATGTTATTATTGTGGGGAGAAAGGTCATCTGAAGAGAAACTGCCCCAAGAGTAAAAGGAGAAGGATTCCCAGTGCCTATAATACAACAAGTTCAAATTGAGGGAGAAACCAAAATTACAGTGGGAGATTTACTTTTAGTACCTGAAGCAGATTGCAATCTTTTAGGGAGACACCTACAGGTTTCCCTGGGAATAGGAGTTGTGCCAGAAGAAGGAGAAATGAGAGTTAAAATAATGACTCTAAAAGAGGAAGATGAGGAAAAGATTAACCCCAGTGTGTGGGCCTCAGAAGACCAAGTGGGAAAATTAAAGATAGACCCCATAAAAATAGAAATCATTGATTCCAACCACCCAATACAAATAAAACAATATCCTATTTCTCAAGAAGGAAGAGTAAAACTTAAACCCATTATAGACAAATTACTGACAAATGGAACTTTAGAAGTCTGTATGTCCCCTCATAACACCCCTATATTTCCAGTAAAAAAAAAGGGATGGTACCTTTAGGTTAGTCCAAGACTTAAGGGAAGTAAATAAAAGAACAATTGCCCGATTTCCTGTTGTTCCAAATCCATACACCCTTTTGAGTCATATTCCTCCTAATTACATATGGTATAGGGTGGTCGACTTAAAAGATGCTTTCTGGTCCTGCCCACTAGATGAAGAAAGCAGAAATATCTTCGCCTTTGAATGGGAAGATACGCAAACACGGAGGAAACAACAATTAAGATGGACAGTTCTTCCTCAGGGGTTCACAGAATCTCCAAACCTGTTTGGACAGGTCCTAGAAAAGATACTATTAGAATTCCTAAACCTCCGGGAATAGAGGTTATACAGTATGTAGATGATTTATTAATTGCTGGGGAAAGTGAAGAGGGAGTCAGAGAAATCACAATACAACTCTTAAACTTCCTGAGGGAAAAAGGGTTAAAAGTTTCCAAGAAGAAGTTACAGTTTGTAGAACAAAAGGTAAAATATTTCGGTCACTGGTTAGATAAGGGAACCAAAAGACTAGATGCTGAAAGAGTGAGAGGAATATTGGCCCTAGCTCCCCCAAAAACCAAAAGGGATATAAGTAGGTTACTGGGATTATTAGGATACTGCAGGTTGTGGATTGAGGGTTATAGTGGATTAGTAAAGTTCTTATATGAAAAACTTACCCAAGAAGTAGTGAAGTGGAATGACAAAGATAGTGAAAAACTAGGTGAAATTAAAAGAGCTCTAACCAGAGCTCCAGTTCTAACACTCCCTGAACTGAAGCAACCCTTTCAGTAGTTTGTAAATGTAGAACAAGGAATTGCTTATGGAATATTAACCCAAGAAAAAGGAGGACATCGAAAGCCAGTAGCATATCTGTCAAAATTACTAGACCCTGTCAGCAGAAGTTGGTCTGTGTGCTTGCAAGCTGTCGCAACCACTGCTATATTAGTGGAAGAAAACCGTAAAATCACCTTTGGAGGAAAAATTACAGTTTTCACCCCCCACGCTGTACGAGTACTACTGAATCAAAAAGTGGAAAAATGACTAACAGATGCCCGCATTTTAAAATATGAAGCTATATTAATCCATAGTCCAGACTTAGAACTACTAGTAACTAAAAATCAAAATCCGGCACAATTTTTATATGGGGAACCAAGTGAACTGACTCAAATACTAGAGCATGACTGCTCAGAACTAATACAATTACAAACCAAAGTCAGAGAAGATTTAGAAGAGGTGGAATTAGAAAACGGAGAAAAATATTTCGTTGATGTCTCCTCCCGATACAAAGATGGGAAGAGAATTTCTGGATATGCAGTCATCAATGGGAATAATATGACAATTGCAGAATCAGGAAAGCTTAGTTCAACCTGGTCAGCACAAGCGTGTGAGTTGTATGCTCTCTACCGGGCTCTTGAATTATTAACAGGAAAAAAAGGAACAATTTTTACAGATTTGAAATATTGTTATGGAGTCGTGCACACATTTGGGAAAATTTGCAAAGAAAGAGGGTTAGTAAGCACGAGAGGTAAATCACTAATACATGAAGAGTTGATCAATCAAGTATTAGAAGCTTTAAGGAAACCCCTAGAAATAGCAGTAGTCTATGTAAAAGGACACCAAAAGGGAATATCATTCATAATCCGAGGAAATAATTTAGCAGATGAAGTGGTCAAAGACACAACTGAAAAAGGGGAAATAACTAAGTTGCATATATTAAACTTACAACAGCCTGAGAACTTAGAAATACCAGTATTTTCAGAGAGGGAAGAGAAAGAACTAACACAGATAGGGACAAAGAAGCAAGAAGGGGGGGTATGGATCTTAGCAGATGGGAGGAAAATGGTTTCTAAACCAATAGCACGATCAATATTAATGAAATTACATCAAACCACTCACTGGGGAACACCAACTCTCTGTGATCAGTTTTTACAATGTTATGGGTGTATAGGAATTTTCGAAATCGCTAAGCAAGTTACCAGCCACTGTTTGACATGTCAAAAAGTGAATAAAAAGGCTATGAGAAATACTCCTGTAGGGGGAAGGGATATAGCATACCGACCCTTCGAGTGAATACAGGTGGATTTCACAGAACTCCCACCTGTGAATAGATGGAAATATCTACTAGTAATAACCGACCATCTGACCCACTGGGTGGAAGCAATACCTACTGGAAGGGTTACAACAAATTTTGTAATCAAAGTACTACTTGAAAATATAATTCCTAGATATGGAATGGTATATAGTGTAGATTCAAACAGAGGAATTCATTTCACCTTGAAAATACTTAAAGAAATAACAATTGCGTTAGGAATCATGTGGAAACACCATACTCCCTGGCACCCCCAAAGTTCAGGGAGGGTTGAGAGAATGAACCAGACTCTGAAGCAAGACCTAACTAAATTGATGATTGAAACTCAGATGTCATGGGTTAAATGTTTACCCCTGGCCTTACTGCGTATTCGAACCCAACCAAGGACAGACCTCGGTCTATCACCATATGAAATGCTTTATGGAATGCCTTATATATGGCTAAAGGATGCAGTAGGTGACTATTGCAATATTGATACCAAATTAAGACCATACATACAAACACTTGCAAAAAGGTTGACAGAAATAAGAGAACTAGGAGCCTTAGCCCAAACAGCACCATTAGATTTCAAGATACATAAAATAAACCCTGGGGATTGGGTCCTAATAAAGAGAGGGAAAGAAACTTCTTTAACCCCATTTTGGGAAGGTCCCTTCCAGTTACTGCTCACGACAGAGACCGCAGTGCATACAGCAGAACGAGGGTGGACACACGCGACCAGAGTGAAAGGACCTGTTGCTCCACCACCCCTGAAAGAGTGGACTGTGTCATCAACGCCTGGGGACCTACAACTTAAACTCCAGAAAAGACCTTTATGAATTCATCACCTGAATGGAGAAAACATATCGAAGGTTGGAATGAGTTATCCCCAGAACAAAGAGACTTAAGGGCCCGACAGGTATTTCCTGAAAGTTTCTGCATAAAACCTAGCCTGAGATCCTGGTTTCAATTGACCCCAGGACAAATTCTTAGGAGACAGCTGTTTGTTTCTTGGAAAGAGGGAGTCATCCCCTGGCAGAGTGGAGGGGCAGGTGCATATTTTACTAATCGTTTAGTTAACCCAATCCTTGTGTTAGCTTGTGACCTTGAAAAAGAAAATCCCCTAACTCCTGGACCGCCACCACCAGATCGCATACGCTGTATAAAACATCCGTGGGCTCAGCATGATGGTTGGGTAGAGTGTCAGTGTAGGCACTGTCACCGTAAATGGTCCTGTGTGGCCTTTAACCGACATATACATTGCCCTGAGTGTCGCGACATGCAAGGAGATCAACCCCAATTAGAGTCAGTACAGATAAATAAGCTGTTCTGTGGGTGGGAATTGTTATTACCAGTAAATTGGGAAATATTTGAAACTGACTGGTATGCAGCATTAAGATACAGTGTGATGAAATTTGCTGGAGAAACAGCCCAAATTGACTGCCCGCTAGATGACTTTAACTTTATAGACCCCATGTAAAGAATGTCACAATGGTTAACAATTTCTATATTGATTGATTAGTGGGAATAATAATTTTGCTGACAGAACCCGTTGTTGTGAGATAAAGTGAACCTTTACCTGGAAACGGAAAAACCGGACCTTAATTAAATTAGAAAATCTAAAAGGGGCAAGACCAGGTTAACCTCTGAACCTGCCACTGACAGCCAGTCACGGGATGCAACCCCGTTCGGGCATGGGTCGTGGAGGCTTAAGTTATGCTGGACCCTTTTGGATACTCTGCTGCTTTTGAGCTCACATCTTGTCTGATGAATGTACAAAATGCTACCAAATTACATGATATAAAGGCCGTATGATTCAAAGCTTAAGTTACCAGTCATTTGTCAACAAAGTCTGCTATGACTCTAGACAACTGAACACTTGCAACACATGTTCTCGGCAACTATGGGTAGTAAAAACTTTAGGAAAAGGGGGAACCAGATTGGGACTTAGTTGTCCTAAGGGAGAGGAATGGATTTGTTTCACTCAAGAAGGCCATTGGGACATTTCTGGCGGTGGTGGAATGCAGGACTTGAAAAGGGAGGAAATAATAAAACAGAGGGTGCAAACCACATTAAAAGGAACCACACAAGGAAAACCTTCCAACACAGGTGACTTATACCAGAAATTAAAAGACAAACTAGGAGAAGATTGGCAACTCCCAGGTTATGGAACTAACCTATATATTGATCTAATGGAACATATTATTCAAACCTTAAATTTACCTAAGCGCTGGATTTGTAGTGGACCTTTGATGACAGAAGAGTGGTCCTGGAAAGGGACTGGTCTCACTCCATGGGAAATTCTAAAACGGAATCACTCCCAGAAAGCATCAGAATCTAGGCCCCAAGGTTGGATTCTAATTTCTGACGTAATTGGGAAGAATGCATTGAGCGGAGAGGTAGGGAAACATATAAAACTAAAGTAGGAGAGTCCCCATGCCTATCAGTGAAAATAATAAATACCACAGGAGAATATTGGTGGCCAAAAAACCCATTAGGATATTGGACTAACAATACGACTGCAGATTGTACTTGGCATGATGAAGCTCAAAGCTGGTGGTGTAATGAAACAAATTTGAAAAACCCTTTTGAAAGCATAAAAGAATTAAAAATATATTGGGACCAAGCAGGTAGTACCGATTTAGAATGGGTAGCTCCAGAAGGATTATTTTGGATATGTGGAAAGGGAGCATATACACAGTTCCCTAAAGACTGGAGAGGAGTCTGTACACTAGGTATAATCCAACCGGGGTTCTTCTTACTGCCCCCCAAAAAGGGTATGAATTTAGGTGTACCCTTGTATGATGATTATGGAACCATACACCGAGAAAAAAAGGATGACATTGGAGGAACCCAAAAGTGGTACGATGATGAATGGCCTCCTGAACGAATCATTGCTACTTACGGACCAGCTACTTGGGCCCAAGATGGGACCTGGGGTTATCGAACCCCCATATACATGCTAAATAGAATTATCCGCCTTCGGGTAGTCATGGAAATAGTAGCCAATAAGACAATTCAAACTCTGGATCTAATCACAAGTCAGCAATCAAAAACTCGAGCAGTTGTGTACCAGAATAGGCTTGCCTTAGACTATCTGTTAGTTGAGGAAGGGGGGGTGTGTGGTAAATTCAACACTTCAGATTGTTGTTTACAAATTGATGATAATAGACAGGCAGTTATGGATATTGCAAAGGATATCAGAAAACTGACTCATGTACCTGTACAAAAATGGAACTCCATGCTCGACAGCCAATGGTGGGATAACTTGTTAGGAACAACTTGGTGGAAGAAAGTAGGATTCTTTTTGTTATGCACGTTGGCCAGTATAATATTTTTACCATGTTTAATCCCTTGTTTCATTAGATTGATAGTTTCTGTAGTACAAGGAATGCAAATATCAACAATGCCGATAGGTCCAAAGACGGCTCAAAGTGCCAAAGTACTGTTAGTCACCAGAACTCCACCCTCCCGGGATGAAGAAAATGTCAAATTAATATTGTCCAAATTAGAGCAAAAAACTCGAATCAATAATTTTATAGAAAGAGGGGAGGGATTGTGATAAACTGAGAAAATGATTTGGGCTAATTAAGAGGAAACAGTGTGATATGGTTTGAAGCTGGCTTCCTGCCAAGTCTCCAAACCTTACCACCAGAAGTCCGTCCGTCACCCCCCCCCAAACCTCAGGGAGAAGAGGGAGAAAAAAAAAACAACCAACTAAGAAAACCTGAAACAAGAGAGAGACAGTTAAAGTGATATATATAAATATATTTACACTTATGTTACAATTGAAATATATACAATTTAAAATATATACAATTTCACAAGGAAAGGGGAAGGGAGAAGGGAAAGGGAACAAAACCAAAATAATATATATATATATATCCCAATCAGTAGCCCGAGATCTAGTAACTAAAGAGTTAGCAAAGAAAATATCCCACCACTCTCCTTGGGACAACCAAGAGTCGCTCCGGGATGATCACCGGCAACCTCTGCCTCCCAAGGTCGACAAGGCCTTACCAGACCTCGCTCCCCAACACAGCAGACTCAACAGCAGGGAACCTGCACCTCCAAACCGCTGGAAGGAAAAAGAGCGAAGGCCTCTCCTCCTTTCTTCTTATAATCTGGCTTACGTAAAAATCGTAGGGAATACTGAGTAAATCTGGACCCTTCCTTGGTTACAAACTGGTCACCAAGGAAGGCCTAGCCCAAACCACCACACAGTGTAAGGTCAATATGACCTGGAGAGACAAAAGAAAAACAAATCGTAAAACTTAATTGGGCTCCTATAAAGAGATAAAACAAGTTACCTCCCTTTTACCTTGTGTAGGATTTATAGTGAGAGAATTTTGTTTAGTTAGCTAGATAATAGCACCTTTCTTAAAATTTATAACTTTGTATAGATAACAAGCAAACATCTGCTGAATGTCTGATTTAACAATATATTATGGATGCTTATAGATAACATTCTTGTTAAGAAAATATCTGTTAAAAGTCTGACTTAACAATGTGTAATGTTTATGTTTATGTATAATGAATATTCATGAAGTAGCTGAAAATAAGTGTAGAACAACTGTCTTCTTTGGGTGTGACAGGCGTTGGGAGTTGTTGAACCCCCTCCCTGATTACCCAGCGCTGAATTTGCTTTTATTATATAATAAATTCTGATTGGAAATCACCCGATTGGGTTTCTATTTCTCACACTCCCTAGTAACCAATGTCAAACCTTACCCCTTAACCTTGGGAGCCAGAGAAGGAATAGCTCCAGTTATTGGAAATCTAAAAGAAAGAGGAATAGTAATTATGGCACATTCCCCTTTACAATGCTCCTGTGTGGCCAGTTCACAAGTCAAATGGCAATTTGAGATTAACTGTGGACTACCGATGCCTTAATTGCAAACACAAGGCCCCTTACGGCAACAGTCCCAAATATTGCTGAACTAATAGCTACCATACAAGAACAAGCCCATCAAATCATGGCCACTATTGATGTCAAAGACATGTTTTTTATGGTTCCCCTGCAAGACCAAGATCAGGAGCGTTTTGCTTTTACGTGGGAAGGCCAGCAGTACACTTTTACCCACCTCCCACAATGACCTAAACATTGACCCACTCTAGCATATCACACACTGGTGCAAGAACTGTCACTCATTCCTCCCGCACTGGGAGTAAAAGTATACCAATACATTGATGACATTTTGGTAGCAGGAGATGAAATTGCTCCCATACAGTCAACCAAAACAGACATAATTAAACATCTAGAGTCATTGGACTTACAAATCCCTCCTGAAAAAGTACAACCCACTTTGCAAGAAGTAAAATTCCTGGGAATATGGTGGAGGGGAGGAATGGTCTATATTCGCCCAGACATCCTCACTTCCCATGACCAAATTAAAATGCCTGAGAATAAGAAAGATCTGCAGTATGCTTTAGGTTTGCTGAGGTTTTTTGAGGAAACGCATCCCTAACTTTTTGATAATTGCAAGGTCCTTATATGATTTGTTGTGGAAAAGGGCAAGGTGGGATTGGACCTCTCTCCATGATGAGGCCCTACAACTCCTAATTTTTAAGGCAAACACACACCAATCACTAGGCCCTATACACCCTACTGATCCCGTACAAATTGAGTGGGGATTTGCCAGTTCGGGACTGTCCATACATTTATGGCAGCAAGGACCTGATGGTCCCACCTGACCCATTGGATTTTATTCTCGAAGTTTTAAAGATGCAGAAAAACAGTACTCCACTTGGGTAAAGGGTTTGTTCATGGTCAGCCTTGCCCTTCGGGAACCAGAAAGAACTGTCCGCCAACAATCCCTAATTTTTAAGAGGACCTTTTAAAGTCATCAAACCAGTTTTGTTGGGAACTCCTCCCTGAGGGAACAAGTTAAGTCACTCCGCACCTGCATTTAGTTAATCAGAATCAAAAGGGAGGATTGACCTTAGCTAAGTGCTTTGAAAAAGAGAATGTTGTGTTTCTCAAAGTGGAAAACCACTTTGAATGGTCTGCATGATAGAGTGTGTTTTTGTCTCATGGCTGAACACAGCCACCACATGATGTGAGGTGAATGTGTGGGATTGAGGCACTGGTTTAGGACAATCCTGGGAATTCTGGTTGACTAAAGAAAAACAACAGGTGCTGTTTATGAGAGAATATGAATAATAGGGGAACACTGAAAAGGATTGGTGGACAAGTCCTGAAATCAAACTCTGTGTGTGTGCAGCTCCATTTTCTTTCAGCACCCATATTTGGTGACCCCAACGTGTGACCTGCATTACAGGACCCTCTTTCAGTGTCCATACATCCCCTGAAGGGGTGGCCCTGTTTGAAAATGGTATGCCCAAATTGAACATTATTGTACCATCTTTCAAGTAACCAAAGGAGCTCCCAAAAACCTTCCCTTACAAGAAGAGGTAACCCTGAACAACACAACTGACTCTCCACCTTCTGTGATTCAAGTTGCTCCCCCATATTCAGAACAATTGCAGAAAACGTAGTTTATTGATGCATTAAGCAAAGCAGGGAGGTAAAGTTTGGAAATATCGTCCTGTAACTTTGCAAGTAAATACAGGAGACAGGATAATAATGGACAGGGAAGGTAGTGCAGAAGTGTGAGAATTGGTAGCAGTTTGGAGTATATTTAACCATGAATCTGAAACCTCTGACTCCATATATATTTACACTGATTCTTTTGCTGTGTTCAAGGAGTGCACTGAGTGGTTCCCCTTCTGGGATAAAAATGACTGGGAAGTAAATAGAGTCCCTGTTTGGTAAAAAGAAAAAGGGCAGGAAATTCTTACTATAGCAAGAAAAGGGAATTTTCTGATCAGATGGGTAGCCTCTCACCAAGAGGATGGAACCCCAACTAGCCACTAGAATAACAGAGCAGATGAACTGGACAGAATAGCTCCACTAGATGTATAAAACTCCAGCAGAAAACTGGGACTGATTATTAGAGTGGTTGCACTCAAAACAACAGCATATGGGGCACAAGATCTATATAAAGAAGCAGTAAGAGAGGATGGTCAGTAACTCGTGAGATGTGTCATACCTGTATATCTGCAATGTGAACAGTGTCGAGTCTGACTGGAGCATCATCCCCTAGAACAACCTCCCTTGCACATAAGAGACAGGAAGGGATTGTGGAACCCATGGCAGGAAGACTATATTGGACCTTTTTGGAAATCCGAGGCAAAGCAATATGTGTTGGTAGAAGTGGAGGTTAGATCAGGACTGGTACAAGCAGAGGCTTTCCCTCAAGCAACTGGGGCAAACACTGTGGAAGCTCTTAAAAGCATGGTTCAGTTTCTTCCCAAAACCTGTGTCAATTCAATCAGACAACAGGTCACATTTCATACCTACCATAGTCCAAGACTGGGGCAAAAAAGAAGGAATTCAGTGGGTATTCCACACACCCTAGTATCTGCAAGCTAATGGCATAGTCAAGAGAACAAATGGCCTGCTTAAGCGATTTTAAAAGCCCCAAAATTCAAGTTGGACTGGACAATTATGGGATGCTGTAAAAATGATGAATGACGGGGAGTAAACAGATGTCCTAGACTCACAGCCTTTTACCCACAGCCTCTGTCTTTAATATCAGCAACATTGAAACCTGAAAATAATCAAGAGCCTTCCTATTTCCCAGGACAACCTGTATTAGTGGAATTGCCTTCTGTAGGAGCTGTACCCATGGTACTCACTGCTCCCTTAAATATGTACACTTGGAGAGCAAAAGATGCTTATGGTAAAGAACATAAGTGCTTGGTGGATTACCCCTTTATTTTCATGTCAGCCCTAGAAAGGGCTGAGCAGATCTTTTCTTTTCTTTTACAGGTAACTGTTTAACATGGAAAATACCTGGAGCTGTGAATGGAAGACCTCCAGTTTGGACTGTGGTTCACTGTTCTAATATTAAACCTGTTGGTAACTGTATTTATAATATGTTGGTTATGCTTATATGGTTATTTGTGTTGTGCATGTGCTCAGCAGAGCAGACCGCTGGAGGCAAGATACATCAGAACCTCACCTGGGAATTAATCAAAGGGTTTGTCAAAATATGGAACCATACCGATCAAGGTATATGTGTTGCTTTACTGGAATCTGTTGATCAAAGTTTATGATTTTTTATACCACTGAATTTATCCTTTATCTTCAATATGACCAATGCAATCTCTCCAATGTGCCTACCCACATGTTGGGCAAGTGTGAAGTAAGATAGTATGCAGGTATCCCCAAAATGCCAGGCAGTGGAAGGATTGTAGGAAAATTTATTTCCAAAGTCGAGAACACTAGATGTAAAAAAAGATTATCCTAACGGTGCTCCAAACACTGGACCTGAGAAAGACATGCTCCCTGTTCTTCTCAGGGCTTTTATCATCACTGGCCCCCCTAGCCCTCCCTGCCGCAGAGGCCCCTAACATGTCTTTGAGTGCTTATCTCTCTCCTCATAGAAGAAAGAGCCTCTCTGGAATGCAGGAGGAGAAAACATCCAAAACTGTCTTTGAGAAAGATGATGCTTCTCAGCAGGAAATCTTTCTTAAGCAAAAAACTCTATCTCCTTGTAGTGAAATCTTCCAGAAAGGATATTCTATCCTTAGAGCAAGAAAGGAGTCTGGATAGACTGGGAAGGTACTCCTATGATTCATGGAGCTTACCAAACTTACAACCCTCCTCCGATGCACCTTGGGATTGGATGTTAGACCAAGAATCATGTAAAGCCACATGCCCAAAGATAAATGTGACCATTTTATCTCGACCTGAATCCCTTCATCCAGTCACTGACAACAGTGAAGGTGAACTTCGACCCGAAACTATAACCTTTGAGGAATATAGCAGCATTCAGCCATGCTATTTTTACCCATGGGACCTACTATTTGACCCATTATACACAGATTAATATGAAGGTAATTACACTACAACTTTTAACCCCCTTTGGTGTGTGCAACTTCCTAATGTAACGAATGTACCAGAAAAACTTAATGTGGGCATGGTCTGTAAAAGCATTATTTGAACCCAAATTTGCAGAACCTAAATTTACCATACTTCAACCAGAAGACAATTCTCTATTCAATTGCTCAGAGGTTATAACATGCAAAGAAGGGCCAGGAGATCCTCTGGAAATGTGGTTTTTGCTCAGAGTTTGAACACTAATAAGAGATATATGTACTTGCTGGGGATATCCCTCAAAAGGCTGGAGAAATCAAGATGAGGACTGTAACACCACCCACCTACATCTTGTTAACCAGTGAAGAATTCCCATTATTCATTATCCAATGCAAGGCACCCCAATAAGTACTGAACCAAAAGTTGTCATCCTTGATTCTCCAGATACAACTGATTGTAAAACTGCAAAGTATATAGCCCCTCTAGGGATGGCCTGGGGGTGCTCTAATGGGAAATTTTATTCACATTTATCATTAGAACACCATGTTGGACTAAAGTGTGGAGTTGGAATTCCCTCCTTTTGCCTCAGATGTGTCTTTACTTTCACTAAAGTGTCCAAGGGATGCCACGATGGCAGTGTTCCCTCTTCAGAGGCAACAAAAAGACCAGAATGGGCAATTAAAGGAATCAGCATTAAACCCTCTCCTTGTTTCTTGAAAACTTTTTTACCCTCTATGTTACCTTAAAAAGACACCAATTTATATTAGAAAACATTACCTGGCAATTAAGTTTATTGAGTAATTGGACACAACATGCATTTGGTGAACTAAACACCCAAGTTCAGCAAACTACTAAAATGACCTTACAAAATAGGTTAGCCCTAAATATGATATTATTGAAAGAACAAAGAGTATGTGGGATGTTAAATTTATCTGAAACTGAATGCCGTGTAACCATCCATAATGCTCTGACCTCCATTGAGGAGGCATGCGATAAGATGAAAGAAATAAGTGACCACACTATAGATTTATTTTACGTCATGCAACCACGAGAATTGTTTGATGGATCATGGGTCACTACTATCCTAGAGTCTCTAGGGTTCACAGGATGGGGAAAATGGTTAGCACAAATTGGAATAGGAATTGTCATTGAATTTATGTTCTTAATTATCGGCATTGGGCTAGTTAAATGCATGATAAGGTGCTTGCTTATCTTACTTTCCACCTCTGTTCCCTATACTTGTATCATCACCATGGAATAAGACTACATTGATGTTCCCTAAGGCAATGTTGAATCACAGGGTGGAATGTAAAGAACTGATAAAAGTAGAACATGCTCCATCATTGCCTTCTGTTTGTTTTTGTTCGAACTGCAAGAAGCAAATTGTTTTGACTGTTAAATAACCTCAAACCTGGAGACAGCAGCACCTGCATGGGGTACCGAGACTGGGTGCATGTGGGACGTTCTGTTGTTATGTTGCTACCACCTGCTGTAAGGCACGGCACCTCCAACCCTATATAAGCAAGTACCAGAGATGTACCTGGGGGAAGAGATCAAAGACACACCTCAGGATCAGACACTCCAAGCAGAAGATCAAAAGCGGGAAACCCTGCCCCCCACACGAGCCATAGGGACATGCTGCAGTCCCCACACTCTCAGATTGGCTCCCGGACTTCCCCACACTCACAGAGCAGCTGCAGGGATTCCTCCACATTATCTAGAATGTGCAGAGACAGGGAAGCACTTGGGGTTGCACCACGCCGGCTAAGGCAGGAAACGCTGCCACCACACATGACTGGCACGTGTTGCAGGCACACACATGCCACTGCTCAGCACACTCCATGGACACACACGCTAGTGTCAGCACACACACTGTTGCCTGCACAGGAACCATGCCCCAGCACTGACCGCACAGCACTGCAACCAGCCCGGTCGGACCCAGGATGCGCTGCGGGGCCAACACATGCTGTGAGAACTCCACTCATGTTGCAGAGACAGAAGACCAGAGAATGACATGACAGAGATTCGCCCCCCATCACCAAGGACAAAATCCAGTGCTGAGTTCATGGTGGTGGTAACACTCTTTCCTGTGCTTCTTGTAATTATTCTTAGCTTTTCCAACTTTTCTCTATTTTTCCTTCTTTCTGACTCTCCTATAGTTAATAAAGTTGAATTATCATTCTGGATCCCAACATTTGACCTCATTTGTGTCCTAATCTCGCTTTTGGGTATATTTGAACTCAAATTCCTTTCCACGTTTACGGATAGAGGCACACTTTGCCTCTTTGTACCTAAGCAGATTGGAACACTGGTCTTACATGGGTCCCTTTCCATGGGAAGCAGTCCTTCAGGCACAGCCTGCTCCAGCTTGGGTCCCCCACAGGGTCACAAGTCCTACCAGGAAACCTGTTCCAGTGTGGGCTCCTCTTTCCATGGGTCCACAGGTCCCTGCCAGGAGCCTGCTCCTGTGTGGTCTTTCCATGGGGTCTCCTTTGGGCAACCACCTGCACCAGCGTGAATGTCCTCCACAGGCTGCAGGTGGATCTCTGCACCCCTGTGGACCTCCATGGACTGCAGGGGCACAGCTGCTTCACCATAGGCTGCACCACAGGTTGCACCACAGGCTGCAGGGGTATCTCCGCTCAGGTGCCTAGAGCACCTCCTGCCTCTCCTTCTCCACTGACCTTGGTGCCTGCAGAGCTGTTCCTCTCATATATTCTCACTCCTCTCTCCTCTGGCCACAATTATATCTATGCAAGAACTCTTTTTTTCCTTCTTAAATATGTTATCCTAGAGGCATTGCTACCATCTCTGATTGGCTTGGCCTTGGCCAGCTGCAGGTCCATCTTGGAACTGGCTGGCATTGGCTCTGCTGGCCATGGGGGAAGCAGCTGATTACAGAAGCCGTCCCTGTAGCCCCCTACTACCAAAACCTGGCCACACAAACTCAATACAGCAGGTGTACACAATGGTGTACTGGTTTCGGTTTCGTCATTCTCCCTGCTACATCAGTCAATACAGCAGGACCAGGGAAGTGATTGTCCCCCCCTGTACTCAGCAGTGGTGAGGCCGCACCTTGAGTACTGTGTCCAGTTCTGGGCCCCTCACTTCAAGAAAGACACTGAGGTGCTGGTGTGGCAGTAAATCTGCAGTATATGAGAAAACTGTGGTTTAAACATGTTTCAAAATGGCTTTTTGTAGTCTCTTTGCTAACTCATGCTTTCTTCTTCCCAAGACCCCCCACAACAAGTGTTATCCCATGCAGGAATGTCCTGGGAAGATGTCCTAAGGTGTTCTCATTGGACCTTGTTAACCCCTTCCTGTGATTGGGTGTTCCTGTAAGCCCCTTGAGACTTCTAATTGGTTACTCTGTGAGTCCTTCTAACCCTATAAATGTAACCCCCCCAACAATAAACCCTCTCTTGCCTCCTCTCTGCGCCCGGTGTGCTGTCTCTGTGCCTGCCATGGAGCCACGTGGGTGGGAGGAGGGGAGAGCACCTCTCCCCTCCAGGCTCAGGACCTGAAGAAACCCCTGGCGCTGGAGTTCCCCCCCCCATCCACTTAAGCCGTCGGAAATGGTTCCTCAGATGGAAATGGAACTAGAACTGGGCCGCCCCACACCATGGGGGGAAAGAGATCCAGAAGCTGGAGAGAGTCCAGAGAGGGGCAACAAAGCTGGTGAAGTGTCTAGAGAGTAAGTCATATCAGGAGTGGATGAGGGAGCTGGGGTGGTTTAGGTTGACGAAAAGGAGGCTCAGGGGAGAGAGACCTTATTGCTCTCTACAACTACCAGAAAGGAGGTTGTAGCCAGGTGGGGGTCAGCCTCTTCTCCAAGCAGTTAGTGACAGGACTGCGCCAGTAGAGGTTCAGGTTGGACATCAGGAGGAATTTCTTCACAGAAAGGGCTGTTAAAATTGAAATGGGCTACCCAGAGAGATGGTGGAGTCACCATCCATGAAGATGTTCAAGTGCCATGGTCTAGTTGACAAGGTGGTATGTGGGGGGAGATGGCAGGCCCATGGAACCTCCGGGCCCCCTGGAAGTAGAGGAGTTTGAGGCGTTAAAGGGAGTAAGACTGTTCCCTTGAGAAAAGTAGAGATAACTGCACGTTCCCATGGAAATAGCCCTGAGTGCTGGACAATGCAAGGTCGGAGCTGCTTGACAAACTGCAGGTGTTGCATTCCTGGATGTTTTGTAAGAACATGTTTGTAGTGTATGTGTGGGAAAAGTGGAAGTTGGCACTAATAAAAAAGCTGCCTGTTCAGCGTAGCAGGCAGACATCTCTCTGGCTCTTCATCCTAGTGTGTCTCTTCATCCTAGTGTGTGTGTGTCGCGTGTCTTTCTTCCCCCACAGGACCAAGGCCTGTCGACAGATACCCAGCGACAGTGGTGATCAGTTGTATTCATGTTTAGATGCTGCCATTTTTGGTCTGTGTTTTTGGCCAAGCCACCTGTGAGAGTCTGTTCTTTTCCTGCCAAGTTATGAGAAAACAAGCACTGATAAATGAGAACTTCATCCTTGAAGGAAGTATCTTCTATAAACTGAAATTAATTGGTGACTGGCTATTGGCCGACGGCCCTCCAAGGACATTTGAAGGAGAAAGTGAAGAGGAGGATGATGAAGTAAGCCCCCAGACTCATTTAGAAAAGACCCCCCAAGGTGTAGCATGCAGGCGCAGGGAAATTCCAATGTACACACGTGTGCGCAGAAGGGGCACCACTTACATAACAGGAGAGGGACCGAAGCTGGGCGGTGCTGGCCACACCTGCTCAGGTAGACGTCATAGGTTAATTGTATTAAAAGCAGATAGTTCTTGCTGGGAGCGGGTTCAAGCTTCACATGGAGGACAATGTTGCTTTGGCAGGGATGCCTGCCATTTCGTGAGCCTGCCAACGCTCCAAGGATGCAGGTTCTACTATGGGGAATTTTAAGAATTCTGGGGTCAGTAAGACAACCTCATAAATAACGTCTGAGTGAGTGGGGGGTTGTCTTGGGGTTTGTTTCCCTTCTCTTTCCTGTCTCTCAGCTTCTCGTTTTGTTGGCTACTTCTTTGTAATAAATATTGGTTTGTTGAGCTTTCAATGGTGTATTGGTTTCGGTTTCAGCATTCTCCCTGCTACATCAGTCAAAGGTTGGACTTGATGATCTTGGAGGTCTTTTCCAACCTAAATGATTCTGTGATTTTGTGATCCCTGGAAGAGTTCAATGTCAGGTTTGTTGGGGCTTGAGCAACCTAAGCTACTGAAAGATGTCCCTACTCCCAGCAGGGGGGTGGGAACTAGATGATCTTTACAGTTCCCTTCAAACCGAAGCCATGCTATGAATACAGAGTTCTCACTACTCTAATAAATTAATATTAAAAAATTGCATTGAGAATGCAGTGTTTCCCTGCGGTCTATAGATATCTTCCAGATGATTAGAAGAGTGAAGGTGGTAGAAGCACTGAAAGGTATTAACACTAATCATAGAATCATTTAGGTTGGAAAAGACTGTTAAGATCACTGAGTCCAACCATAAACCTAATGCTGCCAAGTCCATCACTAAACCATGCTCCAAAGTGCTACGTCTACACGTCTTTTAAATACCTCTAGGGATGGTGACTCAATCACTTCACTGGGAAGCCTGTGCCAATGCTTGACAATCCTTTCAGTGAAGAAATTTTTCCTACTATCCCATCTAAACCTCTCCTGGCACAACTTGAAGCCATTTCATCTCGTCCTATCTCTTGTTACTTAGGAGAAGAGACCAACCCCCACCTCACTACAACCTCCTCTCATGTAGTTGTAGAGAGCAATAAGGTCTCCCCTGAGCCTCCTTTTCTCCAGACTAAACAACCACAGCGTCCTCAGTTGCTCCTCTTAAGACTTCTATTCTCAACCATTCAACAGTTTCATTGCTCTTCTTTGGACACACTCCAGCACTTTAATGTCTTTCTTGAAGTGAGGGGTCCAAAACTGAACACAGTAATCAAAGTGTGGTCTCAACACTGCCGAGTACAAGAGGACGATCACTTCCCTGGTCCTGCTGGCCACACTATTTCTGATACCAGCCAGGATGCCACTGGCCTTCTTGGCCACCTGGGCACACAGCTGGCTCATATTCAACCCACTGTCAACCAACCTGTGATTCTTTTCTGCCAGGCAGCTTTCCAGCAACACTTTCCCAAATCTGTAGTGTTTGTAGAAGCCTAGAAGATAAGCGGGCTAATGTGTGTGTCTCAAACACCAATAGCCAGATGACTGTGGAGCCAACCAAGGACTGCTGGTAATAACAGTCAAGGATTGTTGGCAAGAACATGCTATGAGGGGCCATACAGAGGTAGGGCAGCACTTTTCTGGAATAAACGTCCTTTTTCCAGTTCCTGGAACACAGCACAGGCACAGGAATGAGGCCGAGAATCGGGCATGGAATGTAGGTGGTAACAGATACTGGATTCGAATCTCATTGAATTATATAATTTTATGTGGGTCAGAGCCAACTCACTGTGTGTGTGTGGGGGGGGGGGGGGGATGGGGGGTTTTTGGGGTGGGGTTTTGGTGGGGGGGGGGGCTACAGGGGTGGCTTCTGTTAGAAGCTGCTAGAAGCTTCCCCTGTCCTGTGGAGCCAATGCCAGCCAGTTCCAGGACGGACTTCCTGCTGCTGGCCAATCAGGAGTAATAGTAATGCCTCTGTGATAACATATTTAAGAAAAGAAGATTGTCGTGCAGAAGAAATTCCAGCCAGGGAAGAACGGAGCGAGAACACGGGAACAACAAGGTAGACACCAAGGTCAGTGCAGAAGGAGGGGGAGGAGGTGCTCCAGGCACTGGAGCTGAGGCCCCTGCAGCCCGTGGTGAAGACCATGGTGAAGTAGGCTGTCCCCCTGCAGCCCATGGAGGACCATCGGGGTGCAGAGACCCACCTGCAGCCCATGGAGGAGCCCATGCTGGAGCAGGTGGATGCATGAAGGAGTCTGTGACCCCATGGGAGGTCCAGGATGGAGTAGGGTCCTGCCAGAGACCTGCAGCCCATGGAGAGGGAAGCCCACGCTGGAGCAGGTTTTTCCTGGGTAGGACTTGTGGCCCCTGTGGGGGACCCATGTCAGTACAGCTCATTCGTGAAGGACTGCACTCCATGGAGGAGTGACCCACAAGACAGCAGTTCGGGAAGAGCTGCTGCCCAAGGGATGGAGTCAGGCTGGACCTTTTGAGCCTCTTTCCTGGGGACAGCCCTGCCTCAGCTGCGACTATTTTCCACCTCAGCTGCAGCTGTCTTTCACACTGGATTGGGACTGCTCAAGCCCCAACTGTACTGTCCCAGTGTGACCAGCCACCACCAATAGCCCGAGGATTTCCATCTCGGGAGCCCCATAGCCTCTGCTGCGTGGATCGAGACCTCTGGCCTCAGCTGAGTTGTCCCTGCATGACCAGCCACCACTGATAGTCCAGGGATTTCCCTCTCAGGAGTCTCATAACAGTGCCACAACCATGTGGCCTGAGACCGCTGTACCTTGGCGCCACGCCAGTGTGGGGTGAAGTCACAGCCCCACAACTGAAGTTTGAGGGTTTTGGAATGTTATAAAGTGTTGGGCCATTTTCCATGGGAGCAGTGGAGCTAATTAGATAGTTCCCATGGACACAGCCTTGAGCTGCGTGGCTGAGTGCAGGTGCGGCATTCCTCAGTGTTTTTGTGGGAATATGTTTGTGTTGTGTGTGTGTGAAAGTAGAAGTGGGAGAACTGAATAAAAAGCTGCCTGCTGTGCTGAGCAGGCAGACATCTCTCTGGCTCTTCATCCTAGTGTGTCTCTTCATCCTAGTGTGTGTGTCGCGTGTCTTTCTTCCCCCCCAAGGACCAAGGCCTCCGACAGGTACCCAACGACAATGGTGCCCCGTGTGGACCAGAAAAAGACTGTCGAGTATTGCCTGGGTCATCTGGGTATCGCGACCGGAGGCAGGTGAGCTGCAGGGCGAGGCACAGCGAGGTCTTGGTGCTCAGGAGCTGTTAGAGCAGCGGGGCGTGCTGCAGGATCCGGATCCGATTGTTCTCTACACCTGCAGGCAAGTGTTTCTGCCACACTTGGAAGGCACAAGTTGCCTGGAGAGCCTGGGTGCATCTGGCACTTGGTAAGGCGCAGGTGAGCTCTGGGAACTTTTTCCTAGTCACCATGGGGGCAGACCATGTGTGCAAACGAAAGGCGCGTGTTTATCGCCTGGAAAGCTTTGTTACGGCGTTTTGGTGTTAGACCAACGAAGCTAAGTTATGTCGCTTGTTAGTTTTGTGTCTTCGGACTGAGAGGCTGCTTTGCCTGGGAGGACATTAGAGTGCTAAAGAAGAGGGGCCGGGCGGAGCCGAAGGGAGCCGAAGCGGGACCGGAGGTTGCGGAGCGGGGTCGGGGGCAGCCAAGCGGCCCCACCAAGATGGACGCGCTGCAAGCGACTCGGCAGTACTTGTCCCAGATAATCAAGGACAGCTACGGCATGAATGTGCTGCTGATGGCCCGGGAGACGATTTTGTGAACATAGTGGCTGATTTTCACCTTAAGGAGCTTTCTACGTCTCCTCCGGACGGTGCCATGCCTGTGTACCCAGAGCCGGGTGCCTGTGCAACCGTGTTGGGTCCGCCCGCTGCGGGTGCCTGAGGGGTGGCGCCGGGTCCGCCTTCGGCGCCGCCGAGTCCATCTGTGCCTGCCCGGGCAGCGGCAGCCACGCCGCGGCCCCGGCGGCAGCGGCCGCGGCCCTGGGTGCCGGCGGACCGGTAGCAGCTGCGGTCCCAGGCACCGGTTCCGGGCGGAGCAGCCCCGTCCCCGGCTCGGAGCGGCGTGCCCACGCGTGCGCCGGCGGCGGCCCCGGTAACGGCGGCCGCGGTGTCAGGCGGTGCAGTGGGGGGGCTGTCTGTGTTCTCCCTGTTTTACACCCCCCCCCAACCCCCCCCCCCGGAACATGTCCATCTGCAGCTGTTCCTTCCCTCCTATGTATCGTTCTTTCTCACCGGACCATTTAGCTAGCTTGCGACATAAGGAGAGCAAGGGCAATTTGACTTCTCTTCCTGATTTTTCTCCGAATGAACCCAACCTCTATTCCCCTTCCTCCCCCTCCCTCCCTCCCTCTCCCCCGTCCTCCGACAAATGCTAGTGAAAGCTCCCTTAACGAAGCTACACTTTTGCTTCCAGGGGGGCCGAGTGCTCAAGAGAAACAGGAGACCCAGGGGTGGCAGAGGGCGGGAAGAGGTGAAGAAGGGAGGACAAAATGCAGAAGTGGTTCTGTTGCCGTTATGACAAATAGAGTGTCCTTGCTCTACGAAAAAGGTTGAAAATTTCCAAGGTAATATCTTGTCTGTTCCCGTCGTATTTGTCTTTTGCATGGAGAGTTGTACAAGATTTACAAGTTAATATTAGCAAATATACCTTAAATTCCCTTTAAGTTATGAGACTGATGAGAACTACACAGCCAATAACAACTTACGATGTGTGTGTGAATGATGAATGACTGAGGTGACCACCTATGTATGATTGGAAAAAGACTGTGTGAAAGAGAAAAGCTACATGAATGTGTAACTGTGTAAACTTACAAATACTTTCTGCCGGTGTCAAGATTTTACAGAGATGTGTCATGGCTGGGCTTCGCGAACGAAGATTTGAGAAGGTTTTATCCACATTTGTTACAGGCACGTTGGTGACTTATGAGGCCAATACGTGACAGACATATCCGATTGCAGAAGGCACAACAGAAAGACTCCTTAGATGGTGTATTCCGCAAGACACGGTTCTTTCTGCGTTGCCTTTTCTCCTCGAGAGTGATCCTGTGTGTGTTCTCAAAGGCATCCGCAGCGTTATAGATGGTGTGTCTCCAGGCCTCCCGATTTGAGGCCAGAGTAGACCAGTTATGTTGATCAATATGGCCAAGGCTGAGATGTTGTTTCAGGGAGTCCTTGAATCTTTTCTCCAGGGCTCCTCTCTTGCGGCAACCAGTGGCAAGTTCACCATAAAGCAAGATCTTAGGGAGGCGGTGGTCCTTCATCCTGGAGACGTGCCCTGCCCATCGCAGCTGTGTTCTCATCAACATGGCCTCTATACTTGTGACTGCTGCTTGCTCAAGAACAGATGTATTGGTCACAAAATCTGACCAGCGGATGTTTAGGATTGTACGGAGGCAGCGTTGATGGAAGCGTTCTAGGAGACGCGGGTGGTGGTGGTAGATGACCCATGATTCGGAACCATACAGGAGAGTAGACAGCACTATGGCTTTGTAAACACTGATCTTGGTGCTTTTCTTCAAGTGTTTATTACGCCATACTCTTTTGTGGAGTTTTCCAAAAGCACTGTATGCCTTTGCCAACCTGTTGTCTATCTCCCCGTCAATCTTACCGTCCGAGGAGATGAGGCTGCCTAGGTAATTAAACTGCTGGACTGATTTGAGCTCTGATTGGCCAGTGGTGATGTGGGGATGGCAACACACTTTCTGAGCCCTTTTTAATTAAGAATGGTGTGAAACAAGGCTGCGTTCTCGCTCCTACCTTATTCGCAGTGTTTTTTAGCATGATGCTCCAAAGGGCCACAGCAGACCTCGATGATCAGGATGATATCTACATTCGATACCGTACTGATGGAAGCCTATTCAATCTAAGGCGTCTGAAGGCCCACACCAAGACCCTAAACCATCTTGTCCGGGAGCTACTTTATGCTGATGACGCTGCCCTTGTCGCCCACACAGAAGCAGCCCTGCAGCGTTTAATATCCTACTTTGCAGATGCTGCTGAGTTCTTTGGGCTGGAAGTCAGCTTAAAGAAGACAGAGGTTCTCCATCACCCTGCACCTCAGGATGTGTAATATGATTCTGTTGAACCATAGTGAGTCCTTATTCTGGATGGTATGTGAATTTTTCAAATTCCCACCATGAGTAATTCCACTCTTATGAAAACTGGTGAGGTTTTAGTTATTTCAAGACTAGCCCTGTCTGGCTAGCCATATGATCAGGACTGAAGTTAACTAAGAGATTCTTGCACAAATTTGGTGTTCTATTTCAGCCTTGTTTCAGAGGTTTATAGAGGTTAAATCTCAGGTGGAGCCTTTCCACTGGTGCTGTTCCTTTTTTCATGTGTCGTACTGCCCATGAGCTGTAGCTGTGTGGACTGCGCAGGAGGCAGAGTCGTTTGAGCTTTTCTGTGTTTTCCAGGGTTTAAATCAAGGGTTGTCGATGTTGCTGCCCTGCTTAATCAGCTTGTTGCGGGAGGGCCCTGCAGACTGTAGGGGCCATCCTGCGTCCTTTCTCAGAAGCATCAACAGCGTTATAGATAGTGTGTCTCTAGGTCTCCTGATTGGAGACCAGAGTACACCAGTTATGTTGATCAGGGTGGCCAGGGCTGCGATGTCGTTTCAGGGAGTCCTTGTGTCTTCTCTTTGGGGCTCTTCTCATGCGACAGCTGGTGGCAATATTCATTGTTAAACAGCTAGTCCTTCATCCTTGGGACGTGCCCTGCCTAGGGCAGCTGTGTTCTCAGAAAAATGTCTTCAATGCTTGTGACTGCTGCTTGTTCTATACCAGACGTATTGATCACATAATCTAACTAGTGGATGTTTAGCATTGTACGAAGGCAGCGTGAGTTAAGTGCCTTTTTAATCAACCATTCTAGTAGCACAATTGCAGGATTTTGGGATTTTTCGTTCATGTTGCAGTCATCGATGCTAACTATACGAGGCAGATTTGTGCTATGGTCTCCACACCTTATCCTTCAGTGACAATTCCTAAAGGGACACGAATAGCTCAACTTGTATCTTTTCTGAGTTGTGTTCCCCAAACAGAGCCTCGTGAGTGTCGGGATGGAGGATTTGGTTCTACTGATGCACCACAAGTCTTTTGGTCAGTGCCAATCTCTGCACAACGTCCACAGCTGACCTGTACTCTCTACGATACTTGAAGCTTGCTGTCAGTTGTCCAGGCGAACGAACTTCTGCATTCGGGACCTGATGTAACTATCATTGCACAGACATCCTGGCCGGTCTCCTGGCCTGTGGTCACACCAGGGGTTTGGGTTGTGAGACTGGGAGGTACTGCTCAGAATTTTCTTTTACAACGTACAGATCCTGTGTGACTTCAGCAGTGGCTCATACCTACAGAACAGCTGTTGGCTCTGCAACAACTTGTTAAAGAGCAACTTGATGCTGATCACATTGAACCATCTCAGAATCCTTTAATCACCCCTGTCTTTGTGATAAAGAAAAAATCTGTGAAATGAAGACTGTTGCATGGTCTCAGACGGGTGGTGCGGTCATGGTTACCATGTCAGCATTGGTTTATTGACCCCTTCTATGCTTTCTGCTGAATAACCCATTGTTATTATTAATTTGACAGGTTGTTTTTTCACAATCCAGTTAGACTCCAGTTATAGAGAAAAAATCGCATTTTCAGTTCCATCTATTAATCGTGCAAAACCTTACGAGTGTTATACATAGAAAACCCTCTCCCAGGAAATGAAAATATTCCTATAATTTGTCAGTGGTTTATGATTCCAACATTATCTCCTGTAATTTTCTGACTGTCTTTTGTTGTCATTATATAGGTAATATTTCTGCTGGCTGTGACCACTGAGGATCAACTAGGTGTGTTGGAAGCTGAAACCAGAAGGAGTCTACAATCCTTTGGCCTAGTAGTTGCTCCTGAAAAGGTGCAGTGAGAGGAACCCTGGAAGTATTCAAAATCACATGGAAAGCAGTTATTCCTCAACCAGTTCAATTGGATATTGATGTCAAAACTCTTACTGGCGTACAAAAACTATTAGGGTCTTTGAATTGGATTAGGTCCTATTTGGAATTGGCAAACACCCAGCTGGCACCTCTATTTGACCTACTCAAACATTCTGACAATCCTCAGGAACCAAGGGAACTGACTAAAAGAGCAGTTCAAACCATCCAGCAAGTAGAGCAGGCTTTATATTCTAAATTTGTTTCACGAATTGATCATTGTCAAATTGTCTAATTTTTTTTTTATTTTTACAGATCACAGTGTTTTTTTTGGGACATTGGTACGGTGGTTTGACCATTGGTCTGATCTACTGCACATCATAGAGTGGCTATTTTTTGCCTTATCAGGCTCAAAAAACTGCTCCTGGATTGTTTGAGCTCATAGCTCAAATCGTCATTAAGGCTAGAAAAAGGTGTGTAGAGTGTTCTGGCAGAAATCCAACGCGCATTGTTGTACCTGAACAATCTCGTTACTTTGAGTGGTGCCTTGGAAACTGTCCTAGTTAGAACAGCTGGGTCTGATTCATCACTGGATGGGTGTAGCCCAAGACTGTGTATTCTATAGCCCTCCATGCCATTTCCCAGAAACTGTTGTCAGTAGAGGCCTGCGAGGTGACACCCCCCCCCATGCTCCTGTCCTCATGCCCTTTTGTGGAATTCCCTGACTTAGCACCCTCACACCCTTTTATGGAATTCCCCACTCTGAGGGAAGGACTGAACATCCTTTTATGGAATTCCCCGCTCTGAGGGAGGGACTAAACATTCCTGCCTGAGCTGGAGAATATATAAACCTGGAGTTTCAGAACCTTTCCACCACTTGTGGGATCCAGAGGAGGACTGCAGCTCACCGCTCTCAACCGGACTGAGACCACCACCCTCGGCTGGGCTGCAGTCGCCACTTTTGACCGGACTGCAGCAGCTCTCCCACCAGCAGGTTTTTTCCCCTCTTCCTTTACTTTGGGCTTGGGGGGGACCCAGGGAGCACCGCTTTGTTTGTGCCCCGGGGTACCAGGTTGTACATTTGGGTTTTGTGGGTTGAGACCAATTGCTTGTCTGTGTAGTCATACTTATTGTATTATTTTATTAAATTGTTATTCTGACTTGCAATCTCTCTGAGATGAGTTCATTTCCCCTGCTGGTTAACTTTTAAACCAGCACAGAAACAAATGTGAATTGCAAGCTGCTTTAGCTGGGTTCCACGACCAAATTTCTTATCATTTACCTTCACATTCCCTTCTTAAGTTTTTTTTTAGGGACATTCCAATTGGATAAAAACACTACACAGCGCAGAGCCCCTCGATGGTCTTACAGTTTTTTGTGGACGGCTCGAGGAAGACGGGTGAAGCTGCGGTAGCGTGGAAAGCAGAATGTGGATGGCAACATCAAATTGTTCATCAAGAGGGTTCTCCTCAAATTGTGGAACGTCGAGCTGTAACTCTTGCTTTTCAGTTATTTCCTAATCGGTCTTTAAATGTTATTACTGATTCTGCATATGTTGTTAATTTATTGCAGCAACTCTATCAGGCAGTGTTTTATTGTCCATCTCCATGTCTTATTTTTCAAGTTTTGTTCGAGCTCTGGAGAACTTTTTTGCAGAGACCTGTTCCTTATTTTGTACTACATGTTTGTAGTCATACCTCTTTGCCAGGTTTCTTCACAGAGGGTAATGCCCGGGCAGATGCTCTTGTTTCTGCTGTCGCTTTGAGACTTGTTCCTAACGTTCACCAGCAAACTGTCTTGTATCATTAGGTTTTTTTATTATCAAGGTGCAGAAGCTTTCAGACGTCGATTTGGCTTGACTTATTCTATTGCTCGCTTAATTGTTACCTCCTGTCCAGACTGTCATGATTCCTATACTCTTGTCCAGAATGTCATAATGCCTATAATCCTGTCTATTTTGGTACTAACCCTCAAGGCCTTAAGGCCTTACAGATGTGGCAATCGGATGACACTCATGTCAATGAATTTGGTAATTTAAAGCATGTCCATGTGTCCACCGACATGTTTTCCCATGTGGTGGTTGCTAATGCACATACTAGACAAAAAAGCCATGATGTCATTAAACACTTCCGTTGTGCTTTTGCTACATCTAGAGCACCCGCTCAAGTGTGGATGAACAATAAGCTGTCTTATGTCTGTAAATCTGTCCAAATTTTCTTTGCTTTGTGGAGGATCACTCATGTTACGGCTATTTCACATTCCTCTACAGGACACATTATGGTGGAGAGAGTGTATGGTGCCCTGAAGCACTTGCTTCAAGAACAGAAAGGGGGAATGAGAGGATAACCCCCTCAGTCTCTAAGCTAGACAAAGCTCTGTATGTCTCAAACCTTTTGACCTTCTCTGGCGACTGTCTTTATTTACCTTCTTTTAGAGTTTCAGGAAAAATATGCTGTGCTTGGCAAAAAGCCTCCTCCAAACTGATAATCTTGTGATCCCTGTGAGAGCTGAGGACAGAGCACAGCATGCAGATGCAGACCTTGTCTCTGGTCAATGGTCTGATCCACATGACTTGATAACTTGGGGAAAGGGATATGTTTGTCTCTACAGATAATAGTCCTCGCTGAATACCTGTGCAGTATGTACGTCCTGCTGTTGGTCCTGGAAGTCGTCAGTGCAGTTCCTGACCTTTCAAAGTTCACTCCATGGCATAGTCGAAACGTCTGGGTGACTCTAATGAAGGAACTGAACCACATGACCTTTTGTGCATCACTGACGTATCCAGAGCAGCCATTTCACACCTGTCTTGTTGGCGTTCCTCTGAGTGACATGGAAGCATCTCTCCTGGTGCAGGATGTCGTCCGGCGGCGTGACTTATTGAAACGGGACTGTCATACTGTGCAGGGGTGTCTTGACCAAGTTGATAGCTGGGATGATGTGTTGTCTGTTAACACTCCACTTCAAAAGTTAGGTATTTTAGGGTCACTGTTTGTAAAAGACTGTGTATTTTAATCATCGTGTAGGTTATGACATAGAATGAGCACGTGGTGAGTCTATGGTACGGGATGTGTTCCCTGAATCGTCTTTCTATAGAAATAGTTCCTTCTGGTGTCGGTAAGAATCAGACTTGGAGTACTTCAGCAGTGAGTGCACCTTGTCGACTCCCTATGGGAGTGTTTCTTCTGTGTGGGGATAGAATCTGGCCAGGAATCCTTGCACAGCCAGTAGGGGGGCCTTGTATATCTAAAAAGTTGGTGGTTGTAGTTGTGTTGCCGATGCTGCCTTGTCTAGTGTTGTTCCTGCAAAGGGCCCTGCAGGATACGATACGGGCAGTCTCTGTTGCTCAACTACAGAATAGGGGGGAATTGTGGGGTGAAGTCACAGCCCCACAACTGAAGTTTGAGGGTTTTGGAATGTTATAAAGTGTTGGGCCATTTTCCATGGGAGCAGTGGAGCTAATTAGATAGTTCCCATGGACACAGCCTTGAGCTGCGTGGCTGAGTGCAGGTGCGGCATTCCTCAGTGTTTTTGTGGGAATATGTTTGTGTTGTGTGTGTGTGAAAGTAGAAGTGGGAGAACTGAATAAAAAGCTACCTGCTGCGTTGAGCAGGCAGACATCTCTCTGGCTCTTCATCCTAATGTGTGTCTCTTCATCCTAGTGTGTGTGTGTCGTGTGTCTTTCTTCCCCCCCAAGGACCGAGGCCTCTGACAGGTACCCAATGACACGCCAGCATAAACCTGACCCCTCCACTGTTACTCCATGTGTTTGCATATGTCGGAACATATGCCACCACCCTGATGGCATAAGACTTATCTTCAAACAAAATATCCTTCCAGGTTTTGTTTTAACCTAGGAGGGGAGAGGGTAGCTAGGTAACATTTTTTGCTGTTGTTGTTGGCTGTTTTTTGGTTTTGTTCCTTTCTACTTTTAGTAAAATTGTTATTTTTTCTTCTTCATTCAGACTCCTCATAATTTTTACCTTGTCAATATTGGGGGGGGGAAATAAAAGAAAGAAAAGGAGAGTTTATCTCATTAGCAGTCTCACCTCCTGAACATATTGTCATTAAACCAATACAATATTAATTGGCCCCCAATCGTGGGGCATTGAGACACAGAGGGAGAGGAGTGAAAAAATAACAATTTTGAGCAATCCATTTGTATATTGGATATAGAACTACTTAGCCACGATATTGTTAGAGCCATTCGTGTTTATTTGGCACCTATTCCTGTATACATATTTTCCATTCACAGGTGTTTTTCTCAAACTGGGGTTTAAAAACAAGGTAGCCTTGTCTATTTTCCAGTTCGTAACCTGGATTCGGGGACCCCGGAAGCCTGCACGGGCATCCGCAGGCTGCGCCCGGGGGACCCTGGAAGCCGCCGGGCATCCACGACCAGCCCCCTGGGGGCATCCGCGGCAGGAGAAATGAGAGGGGGAGCCTTGCTGGCAGGTGCTGCGCCCTCGTGGGAGAAGAGAGGGGACCTTCGGAGCACACAGAGGTTTGCTGTTCCAGTTTGGGGGAGGGGAGGGGTGTCAGGCGGGCCATGGGGGTCCTTGGACTGGCGGGACGGCGGGTAGGGCAACCCTGTATGAAATGTCGCAGGTGAACAATGCACGTGAAGATTTGTGGCAACAAAGTGGGGGAAGGATAAGGTCAGGGTGGATGGGTGGATAGTGGGTTCTTTTGGAGTGATGGAGGTCCCAGCCGGACTGGGGCCTTGAAAGGTACCCGAGCCTTGGGTGGGTAGGGGGCCGGAACGGTTTGTTTGTTTGTTTTTGGCTCACCTGCAGCTACTGCCCAGGTTCGATATGTTCTGGATATATTTCTTTTGTTACATCCTGAAAGGGTGGTCAGGTCAAAGGGTTGTTCCTGGGTATTTCCTTGAGATTGTATATAGATAGGTGGCAGTAAAGTAGGAAGTGAAAGACTTGCCCTAATCATAAAATAGGAATGAAGCCTGTGTACCCCTATGCGGTTGCGAGCTATGCTGGCGATGATACATGCCGTCAATAGGGTCGCCCATCCCAGACAGGTCAAAACCGTAGGGCCAGATACAATATATCCTTGGGCAGGATGAGCTCGTTAGCCTTCTGGCAGTCATCCTAGGAGAAGGACAACTCTAATCCCAAACCCGGGCAGATGGAGCTCGCTTAGCCCTGTAAGGCCATCCATCTAAGAGAAGGTCACTCTAATCAAACCTACATCCTGAGGACCTCGCTGCCACCATCCAAGCTCACTCAGCCCTTGCAGATGAACCTTAGGATTAAAGGGTGGGTTCAGTTCCATGCACACCGTGTCTCACCTAAAAAATCCATTGCGCAGGCTCGAAGGCCTTACCCACATTTGCAAAGCCCTGTAGCAATGGGCGAGGGTCGAAACGGCAGGTGAAAGGTGCACTGGAAGCCACAGACCCAACCCTGCGTGCAGGTGGTTCAGGATATTGGTCATTTGAGACTGACTGGAGATGACAGTCTCTTTGGGCAGCACCCTGAATGTCCAAGCAGCCTTTTCAGGGAGAACACTGCTTGCTCCACACGGAGAGGGGCCTAGAAAAGGTGGCCTAACCAAAACTCATCTCCCCCTTCACCCAGTTGGTTAACCACGGCCAACGGGCATCTTCTACTAATGCCATCACACAAGGATCAAAAGACAAAGGCATACGCCTGCCTCCAAAGGTGTACCCAAATGAACTCTCGCATGCTGGAACATCAAAACCATGCTTGATTCTGTGGATAGCGACCGTCCTGAGCGTCGTTCTGCCCTAATTGCCCATGAACTATCACATCTCAACATTGACATTGCTGCTCTCAGTGAAGTTCGCCTTCACGAGGAAGGCAGCCTCAGAGAACATGGTGCCGGTTACACACTCTTTTGGTCAGGTAAACTCAGAACCGAAAGGCATCTCTCAGGAGTTGGCTTCATGATTAAAAACTCTATTGTTCCTAAACTCAAAAATCTGCCAACAGGTCATTCTGATTGCATTATCTCCCTACACCTTCCACTACAAAACAAGCAACACATTGTCCTCTTTAGTATATATGCCCCAACTCTCCAAGCTGACCCTGCCGAAAAAGATAAATTTTACACCGACCTGCGCTGCCAGGTAAATCTTCATGAAACCAGACAAGGCCTAGAAAGCAGGTAGAGAGTTAAATTCAGAATATAGGTATGTCAGAATATAAGTATAAACGAGAGCACAAAGAACTTTGCCAATACTTAACTAGGATGTACTGCCAGAACCTAGAGATTAGGTGGTACCGTACACTAGAAAAATGCACACACACCTAACTTAAGATAAGGGGCGAAATGGAGGCTTGAGTCCAAAAGTCTTGCTAAATGCACCATAAAGTCAGCCAAAGTAAGAAAGTTCACAAAGTTCATGATGTCTATGGGAGGCGGGCAGGGGGTTCCCTGAGACCGAAGAGCGGAATGACCCTCCCAGATTCTCCCCAAATTGAAGACCACACCTCTAACTCCACCTGTTATGAATATTGAAAATGTATGTTGCAATTATATGAATATGTATGTAAATATGTTGCAATCACTCACAGAAATTGTATAAAATCCTGTAATTTCACTGGGAAGGTGGAGCGGTTTTTCCAGGACAACCTGACCATTCCCCGGGCACTCCGGGCTTAAAGGCTACAAACTTTGTCTCTAAGCAGAATTTTTCTGTTCGTGCCTTTTTGGGGGAAAAATCTTGGCATCATTTTTGGCGAACCAGGCAAGAGGGGTAAAACTCCACAGGGTGCTGATCCAGGGGGCCCAATAGATGCTCTCAGGGCCCCTCTGACAGAATTTTGTCGACAGAGACTCTCGGACCCCTTTGCTCCACATCCTGGTGGACAAACCTCCTCCTCCAAATTAAGAGGTATGTGTACTTTTGTATTGTAGCATATAAGGAAAAGCGTTTTATTGTTTGAAGGGGACAAGACCGTTGTCACCCAGAAAGGGAGCCGGAGGGACGCCTTGGCATTAATTAACCCTAAAAACTGGGTTGGAGTCCCAGGAATTATGAGCAGCAGGTTTGAGTCCTGCAAACTGGGTTGGAGGCCCGAGGTTACGTTGTTATGTTTGTCTTTTATGTTTAGAACTTGTCTCGTTTTGCTTTAATTTTTACTTGCATTATTTTAAGCACTGAGAGTGTTCTCTGAGAAAAGAGGCTCTAGGACCTGGAGAAGCCTCTGGTCCGGCTAAAGAATCTCTGGAATGCTGTAGTTAGAGATAAGGTGCTGCTGCTGTGTTTCCAACTGCTATTGCTGGTGCTAACAATTAAGAGAAACCTAGAAGAGATAAAGTGAAGAGTTTTATTATTTGTGACATTCCTAACTGCTATTTGTGGTGTTTTATTTATTTTCTACAAACTGTTTTGTAGAGGGTTTGGTGTGTTGTGCAGTATTTTGAAAAACAGGTCTGTGTTGAAAACTGTAGTTTGATTCTGCTCTTGAGAGTGTGTAGGTGGGTGTGTATGTGAGTGTTTGCCTTTTGTTTGGTCTCGGCACTTCATGGGCACAGCGTCTAGCTTGTGTGGGGTGTTAGAACAGAGTAGAGGGTATTTTAAGACAGTGGAATAGATTAAGAGAAGTGTAAACTTGCTGTGATAGTGTAAAAGAATTTATCAGACAATCAATTTAGAAAAGAGATGAGCTAGAGTACAACTCCTAGTGATTTAAAATATTTGCAACTGGAAATCAGTTTAAGAACACGACCCCTGGATCATCTGGTATATTACTGACGCTCAAATAATTAGAAGATCCGGGGAGAATCTTTCTTGAAAGATTAATATCTGTCAGCAACAACCAGTACATTTTAAATAAATATTCTACGCATGACGTGGTGGAATAGATTGAAAAATACCTTTAGACGGTGTAACAGACAGATAACATACAAATGCCAAAAATTATGGTTCACCATTGTTTCTGCCTGTCAAAAACTTCCTACCAAAACTTCTGTGTCAGTTTTCCACCAGAAGTTCTCACCAAAGTTTTCCCACTGGAGTTTTCCTGCCAAAAGATCCTGGTATTGTTCATCCTTATCATATCTCTGCGAACATCTGAACAGGGCTACGTGCCAAAATACCACAGACTACCTCCTTTGAACACTATAAAAGCTGAAGAGAAATTTGGAAAGATCAGGGAAAGAGGAGTGAGAAAGAGAGTTTGGCTATACCAGCTGAAAAATCTCGTCTCTGCCTCGCCCTCACCTTTTCTTTTCCTCCACCGCCGTAAAACTGCCTGCCCGTCACCAGAGACTGAACCTCTGCCGTCTGGAAGTGGACCGGGACCCTCAGTGCTACCCACGTGAGTTTTCCCCCCCTGACCATATACCGAGATCCCCGTCCGGCCTGGAGCCGCCCGGTGTGAGGCGTGAGCTGCGGAGAAGCTCACATCCTGGCTGCATTCCAGAGAACTAAAGACCCCCTGCAGCTAAAGAGATAACATCACACTGAAAGCGGCACAGACCAGAGAGAAAAAAAAAAGGGGCAAAAGCCGCTTCTTTCTCCCTCTCCCCCCCACTCCACAAGTCAGCTCGGACGAATAGGTAGTTTGTTCGGTGGTAATCTTTTTCTATGCTTCTATAAAGTAATCTTAGCATTTTCTAACCTTTTCTTATTTTTTCCTCTTTCTCTTCGCATCTCTTAGCAATTAATAAAAACAGTTTGGGCATCAACAGTTAACTTGTATGAGTTTTAATTTTGCTCAAGGGAACATTCGAATATAAAAATTCTTTCTGCAATATTTTAGCAGATTGTAACAGACGGGAACCGAAAATTCATAAGAAACCAACTCAAATAGAAGGTGCAGATTGGGATTTAGCAAAGGGAAGGATAGAACAAGAAATTCAATGAGGAGAAGTACTCGAGGAATTACAAGAGGTATTAAATAAATTCAAAAGATGCCTAGAATACAAGGGGTATGATTATTCCGTAATCCAAGACTTTAATAGCTGGGAACCTGTGTGGGCTTTCGATCCTTAAACAGGGTGGTATCTTACTGATGCCCAAGTAAAGAGTGATATCACACAACCCCCAGATAAGTACATATTAAGCCCCTATAATAATAATGGGAGGCCAACAAAGTAAAGAAAGCAGCCTACTAGAATCAGGAAGAAAGGAGAAAGAGAGCACCCCGCAGAAGTCAGAAAAGGATGGAAAGCATAGACTGGATACCGAAAGCTCAGAGAGCAATCAGGAAGAAAGGATTGACTGTTCTTATTGTGCTAGGATTGCTGACCAGAAAACCAAAGACAAGGAGGGAAAGAAAGCAAGAATAATTAACTGGGGAGCTCTTTATAATATTAGACAAGAACGAGATGAGATGCCTTCAGAATTCTTAGACAGACTTAGAACTGCTATGAGACGATATACTCCCTTAAATCCTGCGTTGAAAGCAGGCAAACAACAATTACTAGCATTATTGATGGGACAGAGCAACCCAGATATTAGAAAGAAGCTGCAAAAACTCGAGCATCCTGCAGATGAAAATTTAGAAACAGTAATGAATGAAGCTTGGAAAGTGTACAACAATAGAGAGAGGGAAGAGAAAAAGAAAAAAGATAAAAGGCTCGCTAGGGCAGTAACAGCAATAGTGCCAGCCCAGAACACAAAATTCCCAGAAACAAATACCAGGGGTAGAAGTCGTGGTTACCCTGCAAGGAGAAGAGGAAGTTTCCTCTCCCAACAAACCAGAATAAGATCAAACCAGTGTTCCCATTGCTTGCAAATAGGCCACTGGAAGCGGGACTGCCCTCAGCTGAAAGAAGTTTGAAAATGCTGCACATCAGAGCAGTGAATGAAGGAAACCGATGAGTCATTCCCTAGCAGACCCACTAGTTAAAATAGAGCTAGGGGAGGGTGAAAAAGAATTAGAATTTTTAATCAACACAAGAGTTATATTTCAGTTTTGAATCAAGAATTAGTACCCAAAAGGTGATGAATTTGTACAAATTGTGGGGGCAACAGGCCAACCAGAAAAAACTTATTTTCTAAAACCCATCAAATACAAAATTGGAAAACAAATGAGAATCCATCAATTTTTATACTTACCAAATTCACCAAAACCTCTACTAGGTAGAGATTTATTAGAAAATTTGGGAACAACAATAAAATTTAACCAAGATAAATTTGAATTCCAGGTAAACGAAGAGCAACTGATTGCAGCTCTAAGCTTAACATCAGTTGCATAGAACCAAAGCCTAATAATCAGAATACTGAGCGAATCATGAGCGAAGTGTACCCATTAGTATAGGCTACTGACATACCTGGGAAATCAAAACAGGCAACACCTATCACTATTGAACTTATACCTGGAGCAAGGCCAGTGGTAAGGAAACAATACCCATTGAGACTAGAGGATAGAAAAGGAATCGAACCAATAATTAAGAAATTTACAGAATTAGAGTTATTAGTAGAGTGTAAATCAGACTATAACACACCAATCTTACCAGTTAAGAAACCAAATAGGATTTATAAGCTAGTTCAGGATTTAAGAGCAATAAATGCAATAACAAAGATGCTACATCCAGTGGTAGCCAACCCTTATACACTCCTAACTAAATTAAAAGACAATTTAATTTGGTTCGCAGTGTTAGATCTAAAAGATGCATTCTTCTGCCTTCCCTTAGCCCCAGAAAGCCAAAAAGTTTTTGCCTTCGAATGGGAATCTGTTAGCAAAGGGAGAAAGACTCAATTAACCTGGACAGTGTTACCCCAGGGCTATAAAAACAGCCCAACAATTTTTGGAAATCAATTAACCAAAGAATTAGAACAATGGGAAAGGCCACAGGGAGATGGTACTCTTCTACAATACGTAGATGATCTACTAATAGCAACTGAAATAGAAGAAGAATGTGTTAACTAGACTATTTCTCTGTTGAATTTCCTGAGTTTAAGCGAGTATCGAGTCTCTCAACAGAAAGTGCAGCTGGTGCAAGAAAAAGTAGTGTACCTGGGATATGAGATTTCCAGAGGACAACGATCCCTAAGAACAGCAAGAAAAGAAGCCATCTGCCAGATGCCCAGACCGGAGACGGTGAGAGACCTACGAACCTTCCTGGGAATGACTCGCTAAACCACTGTATGATTTGCTAAAAGAGGCTAAAAGTATCCTAGTATGGACTCCAGAAGCCAAAGGAGCTTTTAAGAGACTGAAACAAGAACTCATGAAAGCCCCAGCCTTAGGCCTGCCTGATGTAACAAAACCATTTTGGCTGTTCTCATGAACAGCAAGGAATGGCTTTAGGACTCTTGGCACAACAGTTGGATGAGGTAAGCAAAGGATGGCCCAACTGTCTGAGAGCAGTGGCCGCAGTCATCATAAACATAGAAGAGACCAGAAAGCTCACGTTGGACCAGAAAATAACTGTGTTAGTGTCCCACACCGTATCCGCAGTACTCGAGCAAAAAGGGGGCCATTGGTTGTCACCTTCCAGATTCCTAAAGTACCAAACAATATTAGCCGAGTCAGATGATGTAACCATTCAAGTCACTAACATTGTGAATCCAGCCTCATTTCTAGAAGGAAGAATGCCCGTCGAGCACGACTACCTGGAGACCATTGAAGCAGTCTCCAACCACCTGGATCTCCGACGGCAGCAGCTTCGTGAAACAGGGAGCAAGGATGGCAGTGACCACAACAGAAGAGGTAATCGAATCAAATCCTTTACCTGCAGAGACTTCAACCCAGAAGGCAGAACTGATAGCCCTTACCCGAGCTCTGGAATTGGCAGAAGGCATACGGATAAATATCTGGACAGACTCGAAATATGCCTTCTCCATTGTACATGCTCATGGAGCAATTTGGAAAGAAAGAGGATTGCTAACTGCCCAGGGGAAAACTGTCAAACATGCAAAAGAAGTTCTACAGTTGTTAGAAGCAGTCCAACTCCCAACGCAAGTGGCTATAATGCATTGCAAGGGGCACCTAAAAGGTAACACTGTTCCAGAAATAGGGAATAGGAAAGCTGACGCAGAAGCTAAATTAGCTGCTGCAAGAACTGAGGAAGTGACCATAGTAGCCTTAGTACCAGGAGAACTTGACACTAACTTCCAACCAGATTATCAAGAATCGGATCATAGATGGATTCAAAAGAACAAAGGCAAATTGTTACATAATGGATGGGGACAGTTAGAAACAGGACAACTAATAATACCAGGGAAATTAATGTGGCAATTTGTAAAAACAGAACACGAAAGGGCCCATTGGAGTTTAGATCCACTTTATCAGTATTTACAGGCCAGAATAGCAGGACCAAAATTGTTCACCACCATAAAGCAAGTCACATCCCGATGTGAACGATGTTTGAAGAACAACCCAAATACAGGAACCAAAATACATCAAGGAGCAATAAACCGAAGCAAATTCCCAGATGAAGTATGGCAAATTGATTTTTCTGAACTTCCAAGAAAAGGGGGGTACCGATATTTATTAGTGTTGACTGACACATTTTCTGGGTGGTCTGAAGCATTCCCTTGCAGGACAAAGAGAGAGAGGTAACTAAAGTTTTGTTAAACAAAATCATACCACGGTTCGAGGTACCAAGAAGTGTCTCTTCAGACAGAGACTCACATTTTTGTGCAAAATTGTGAGAGCAATAAGCAAGGCATTGCAAATCAAATGACACTTGCACACGCCCTACAAGCCACAGGCCAGTGGGCAAGTAGAAAAGATGAATCATCTTATCAAACAACAAATTACTAAAATATGTCAAGAAACCAATTTACAATAGTATCAAGCTTTGCCTATTGCTCTGATCAGGTTGAGAGTTAAACCTAGATCAAAAGAGAAACTAAGCCCATCTGAAATACTGTACAGTCGACCTTATGCTATGCAGATAGTAAATAGTGATACTGTAGATCAAATAAGAATGTATATGATTATGTTATCGCTTTGACAAAAACACCGCAGTGGTAATCCTAGTAGTTGGGTATGTGTTTAGAATTTTTTTAGGAAAGCCTCTACAAGAAGAGTGAGAAAGACCTTTCCGAGTGTTGCAGACCACCTTCATTGCAACTCCATGAACCCTTCACACCTTCCCTGTCTGGAACCAGCTGCAGAACACAGACGCCAAACATGCCTAAATAATCTAATGGCTATGTGGAGGACAGTACTGCAGAAAAAAGGAATTGATCTCGAAGGAGGGGTTATAGATATAAGTGATTTGCAAAGACAGTTAATAAGTGCTTGTCGCAGTCATGGTTGCTCATGTCACCCTTGGATTTGTGTAAAGTGTCAAAATTGTATCAGGAAAACTTGGGAAGTAGTGAGAGAAAGAGAAGGAGCTTTTAACATACTATGTTTAGCTTGTAACTATCAAGCTCACCAATCATGGACAGGAGAGCATTGGGCCTCTGACTTTCGAAACACCCCTATTCATAATGGGCAAGTATATCAAGTTATACAGCATATTGAAAACTTAGAAATCAGAACCTATGTATTCTGTCTTTATATGATTATAAGACGAGCCATAAGAGTTCAATTGTGCCAACAAAACATTATCATTACATCTGAATGTGGACAACATATTGTAGTCCCCCATTCCCACACTGTTGCTGAGGAACGGTGGGAACAAACCAAATCATAGTGGGCACAACACAGGCGAACGTCAAAAAGATAATGTTTGGCCTAGTTATGATAATGTTAAGAATAAGTGTCAATCAGTTAGCACAGAAGCATGTATCCCTAAAGGACAATTAGGATATATCTGCGAAAATGCTATAGTAGAAACAGAAGACTTATGCTTAGATGCTGAAAATAGTGTATGCACTTTTGAAATGCTTCCTCACAGTAAAGCACAATCTCAAGTATTTTATGTAAGTAATGGATGTGCATGTGTAAGAACTGTTTGTAGTGACATCACCATAGATAATTGTCACGAAATAACCAATAATACTAACTTTTGCATATGTAACTTTACTAGGATTATAGGCTGCGATTTTAACTACACTGCTCCTGTAACTACTCAACAACTAATTGACGCAGAATATACTTTATATCATGATATACCAAGACTACAAATAGGCATGGATACTAACCTTCTCAAAGCAATGCTCACACATCCCGACATAGAAAAGTTAGTCCTAGAAGTAAATAGGACCACACAATGCATGCAGTGGCAAGTAGAGCATGATTCGACAAGAATAAAGAATATTTTAACCAAAATTGAACAAGTAGGGAAACACCACTGGTGGGATGTCTTTACAAGATATTCCCCAACATCAACCCAAGTTTTTAACTACTTGATACACCCAATCTTGATCATATCCATAGTTATGTTCCTACTAACCTTTCTGAATGTGTGCCTGTGGTGTAAACTAAATTCCATAATCAAAAGGACACAAGTAATCTGGGCAATGATACAAGCTTACCAGCACCCTCAAAACTACAACTTGACGAAAGAATTTGTAAGTTTAAGAAAAGGGGGGAAATGAAGCCAGACAAGGCCTAGAAAGCAGGTAGAGAGTTAAATTCAGAATATAGGTATAAGTCAGAATATAAGTATAAACGAGAGCACAAAGAACTTTGCCAATACTTAGCTAGGATGTACTGCCAGAACCTAGAGATTAGGTGGTACCGTACACTAGAAAAATGCACACACACCTAACTTAAGATAAGGGGCGAAATGGAGGCTTGAGTCCAAAAGTCTTGCTAAATGCACCATAAAGTCAGCCAAAGTAAGAAAGTTCACAAAGTTCATGATGACTATGGGAGGCGGGCAGGGGGTTCCCTGAGGCCGAAGAGCGGAATGACCCTCCCAGATTCTCCCCAAATTGAAGACCACACCTCTAACTTCACCTGTTATGAATATTGAAAATGTATGTTGCAATTATATGAATATGTATGTAAATATGTTGCAATGACTTGTAGAAATTGTATAAAATCCTGTAATTTCACCGGGAAGGTGGAGCGGTTTTTCCAGGACAACCTGACCGTTCCCCGGGCGCTCTGGAGGCCAGCGAAATAAACATACCTCGCTGTTTAAAGGCTACAAACTTTGTATCTAAGCAGAATTTTTCCATTCGTGCCTTTTTGGGGGCAAAATCTTGGCATCATTCACACTAGGCTCAAAAACCATTCCATAGATTCTACAGATGCCTCTCCTGAAACACTTTGGCACCATATTAAAAACAGCATCCTGCAGTCCTCTGAAGAATCCTTAGGGTTCTCCTTCAAGAAGAACAAGGAATGGTTTGATGAAAACAATCAAGAGAGCCAGGATTTGTTGAAGAAGAAGAGAACGGGTCACCAAGCACACCTTGCACTGCCATCCTGTCATGCAAGAAAAACAGCCTTTCGTCTTGCATGCAGCAAACTCCAAAAGAAACTCCGTGACATCCAGAACAAGTGGTGGATCAAACTAGCTGAAAAAACTCAATTACGTGCAGATACGGGTAATCACAGAGGATTCTATGAGGCCCTGAAAGCAGCATACATGCCTACATTCCAATTCCAAAGCCCTCTACTCAGCGCTGATGGTCAAACGCTTCTGACAGATAAAACCTCCATTCTGAATCAATGGTCTGAACACTTTCAGACTCTCTTCAGTACTAGCCGTGTAGTCCAAGACTCAGCTATTCAGTCCATCACACAACAACCAGTGAAGTATGAATTGGATACTGCCCTCACTTTAGGTCATGGAGCAGGTGAGAATTGGTAAGGCAGCTGGGGTGGATGGAATTCCACCTGAAGTCTGGAAAATGGGGGCCAAGCACTCCATGCTAAATTTCATGAGTTTGTGGTGGGCTGTTGTGAACTAGGCGAGCTGGCATCCGACCTTCGTAATGCAGTCATCATCACTTTGTATAAGAAGAAAGGAATTAAATCAGACTGCTCAAATTACCGTGGTATTACTCTTCTCTCCATTGCTGGCAAAATCCTGGCAAGAATACTTTTGAACAGACTAATACCTGCTATAGCAGAAGGAATTCTACCTGAAAGCCAATGTGGTTTCAGAGCCAACAGGAGTACCACAGACATGGTATTCTCAGACAACTGCAAGAGAAGTGTAGGGAACAGAAGAAAGGTCTCTATGTAACCTTTGTTGACCTCACCGAGGCTTTCGATACTGTGACCAGAAAAGGTCTATGGTACCTTTTGGAACACTTAGGTTGTCCCCCCAAGTTCCTTAAAATGATCATCTCACTCCATGAGGATCAGCACGGCCAAGTCAGATATGGCAATGCACTTTCTGAGCCCTTTCTAATAACTAATGGTGTGAAACAAGGCTGTGTTCTAACAGCAACCCTATTCACAGTCTTTTTCAGCATGATGCTCCAAAGGGTCACAGCAGACCTCGATGATCAGGACAGTATCTCCATTCGATACCGTACTGATGGAAACCTATTGTCCTAGTTAGAACAGCTGGGCCCAGTTCATCACTGGATGGGTGTAACCCAAAACTGTGTATTCTGTAGCCTTCCATGCCATTTCCCAGAAACTGTTGTCAATAGACTATTTGCACCCTCTGCCCAGAGCAACCTGACTCATCAGGCTACAAACTAGGTGCTAAGTGGTCTGCGAGATAGAAGAGTGTTTTTGTCCTCACCCATTGAGGAATCCCCTGCCCTGAGGGAAGTACTGAGCATTCCTGCCTGAATTGGAGAATATATAATCTTGGAGTCTTGGGACTTTTTTAACCACTCCTGGGATCCAGAGGAAGACTGCAGATCACCGCTCTCAACCAGACTGTAGACCACCACTCTCGACTGGACTGCAACCACCACCCTCGACCGGACTGCAATCACCACTTTTGACCAGACTGCAACAGCACTCTCACCAACGGGTTTCCCCCCCTCTCCCTTTACTTTGGACTCAGGGGGGCCCAAAAAATACCCCTCTGTTCATGCCCCAGGGTACTGGGTCATACATTTGGGTTTTGTGGGTTAAAACCAATTGTTTGTCTGTATAATCGTACTTATTGTATTATTTTATTAAATTGTTATTCTGACTTATAATCTCTCTTTTGGGTTGAGTTCATTTTCCCCTACTGGTTTACCTTTAAACCAGCACATTTTTGGTGCCCAACATGGGGCAGAGAGAGAAGTCAGAATCACAATTTCGTTTTAAATATTTGTCTATTTGGATACAGAAGCTCCCTGATCACCATGTTGTTTGATGCATTCATGTGGATCTTGTATCTGAGTCTGTTCATATTTCCACAGATGGGGAACTATTTGCCTGTTTTGATGCTCTCTTTAAGACCAGGGAGAGGGATCCAAATTGCTTTATTAGTATACTATGTTTATGTCATCATAACATTAGAAGCAATGAGTTTCATTGTAAATGTGTGTTCAGTCTTGTTTGCCTGTCCTGGTTTGGGTTGCTACCTCTGGGACCTCATTAAAAATCGCACCCAGCCCTTTGGGGGAACAGGGGGGAATGGTTGTTTCCAGCCTCTCACCTCCTTCTTCCCCTTCAGACCTGCTACAACAGTTTTTGAAAATACTGAGTTCCCTTTTGATGTTAAGGACAGCATAATGTTATTGTCAGCATTGCTTTGTCTGCTCTGTACTGTCTACACCATGTTTAGGGTCAGAACAGGGCCTTCTAGGGAGGTTGTTTGGATGCCTGCCCTGGGAGTGGATAATGCTGAGTGGCACGGGAAGTGGGAGGACATCGGCCAGTATTTGGAGAAGTTTTCTCCTCCAATGATCTGGAAATTCACCCCTGAACAACTGCAGGATCCTGTTAGCATGATAAGACTGGTGAAGGGAAAATGCTCTGGCAGTTCCAGAGATGGCCAGCTCACAGCAACCTGCTGGGCCCTGGTCACTGCCTACCAGACACTACTTGACATGGTACAGCACTGTCAGGGGGAGGAGAGAAGGAGCAAATCCACAGGCACCACATCCACCCAAACCACAGCTGAGTCAGAGGGAGAAAGAAATAAATCAATCAGCGCCGTGTCCACACAAACCATCGAGGAACCAGAAGAACAACCGAAACCAATAGCAGTCACCCCTGTCCAGAAAAGGAAATCAAAGACTAAATCAGTTCATATAGCAAATGATGACGAAGAGGCAGGACCTTCACATCCACCGGAGGAGACAGAGCCAGATATAATCACTCGGTCCCTATCCCTGGGTGAGCTACGTGAGCTCTGGAGAGAGTTCACACGACAGGCGAATGAGTCCATTTTGACCTGGTTACTCCGAATCTGGGATGCCGCAACTAACAATACAATTCTAGATGGGAGTGAAGCCAGACAACTGGGATCCCTGTCTCGAGATGTAGTCATTGATCAGGGGATTGGAAGGAGGCAGGAAACTCTCAGCCTCTGGCGGCAACTGCTGTCCAGTGTGAGGGAGAGATACCTTTGTAAGGAGGACCTCCACGTACAGCAAGGACAGTGGAACACGATGGAACAAGGTATCCGGTGCTTAAGAGAATTAGCTGTACTGGAGATAATCTTTTCAGAGGACGAAAGATTCCCTAAAAGTCCAGATGGTGTACAGTGCACATCCCAGATGTGGTTGAAGTTTGCACGACTCGGGCCAGAAATGTATTCCCGCTACTTAGCAACGCTGCAATGGAGGGAGGGAGAGGATAAGGTGGGTGCGTTGGTTAGTAAACTCAGGATTTATGAAGACATTGTCACCACCCCATTACGAGCCCACGTCTCATCTGTGGAAACCAAACGGGTTGAACATGTCCGAAGCCTGGAAGAGAAGATTGAAGAGGGACACCAGAAGCTAAGAGATTAAATTAAGGAAGGGATTTTCCATATCTCGCCAGGCCAAACTAGAGTCTCTGCTCTAGGAGTCAGCGTCCCCCAGCTAAGGAGAGAGGGTACACTCCATGTGGCAATCTATGGTTTTACCTCCATGAGCACGGGAAAGATATGAGGAAGTGGGATGGGAAACCCACTTCTTCCTTAGCAGCCTGGGTACATGAACTGAAAAGAGGAACAAGTACCACAAGGAACTCTTCAAGGGTAAATGCTGCTCCAGTCTCTCGTGGGCAAGACTCCAGACGGTACAGGAATGATGATACGTCTGATCCTCTTGAAGGGACCTCCAGGTCATACTCACAAGAAGAGCACAATGAGTACCATGACCAGGACTAGGGGTGCCCTGCCTCTAGCCAGGTAGAGGAGAGGGACAATCAAGTCTATTGGACAGTGTGGATTCGGTGGCCTGGCACATCCGAGCCACAAAGATATAAGGTCTTAGTGGACACGGGTGCACAATGTACTTTAATGCCATCAAGATACGTAGGGGCAGAATCCATCTCCATTTCTGGGGTGACAGGGGGATCCCAACAGTTGACTGTACTGGAAGCTGAAGTGAGCTTGACTGGGAAGGAATGGCACAGACACCCCATCGTGACTGGCCCAGAGGCCCCGTGCATCCTTGGCATAGATTACCTGAGGAGTGGGTATTTCAAAGACCCAAAAGGACTTTGTTGGGTTTTTGGCATAGTTTCTGTGGAGACAGAGGAAATTAGACAGTTGAACACCTTACCTGGTCTCTCAGACGACCCCTCTGCTGTGGGACTGCTGAAGGTTGAAGAACAATTGGTACCAATAGCCACAGCAACAGTGCACTGTCGGCAATACCGCACCGACCGAGACTCTGTGACCCCTATACATAAGATGATCCGTGCCCTGGAGACCCAGGGGGTGGTCAGCAAGACTCGCTCACCCTTTAATAGCTCTATATGGCCAGTGCGTAAGTCCAGCGGAGAGTGGAAGTTAACAGTGTATTACCGTGGACTCAATGAAGTCACACCACCCCTGAGTGCTGCTGTGCCGGACATGCTGGAGCTCCAGTACGAGCTGGAGTCCAAGGCAACCAAGTGGTATGCCACCACTGACATTGCCAATGCCTTTTTCTCCATTCCTTTGGCAGTGGAGTGCAGGCCACAATTTGCTTTCACTTGGAGAGGTGTGCAGTACACCTGGAACCGACTGCCTCAGGGGTGGAAACACAGTCCCAGCATTTGCCATGGACTGATCCAGACTGCATTGGAAGAGGGCGAGGCTCCAGAACATCTACAGTACATTGATGACATCATTGTATGGGGGAACATAGCGGGGGAAGTCTTCGAGAAAGGAGAGAAGATACTCCAGGTTCTCCTAAGAACTGGTTTTACCATTAAACGGAGTAAAGTCAAGGGACCTGCTCAGGAAATTCAGTTCCTAGGAGTGAAGTGGCAAGATGGACGCTGCCTAATTCCAGCGGTGGTGATTAACAAAATAGCAGCCATGTCCCCACCAAACAGCAAGAAGGAAACACAGGCTTTCCTAGGCACTGTGGGCTTTTGGAGGATGCATATCCCCGAGTACAGTCAGATTGTAAGCCCTCTCTACCTTGTGACACGGAAGAAAAATGATTTCCAGTGGAACCCTGAACAACAACAAGCCTTTGAACAAATTAAACAGGAGATTGCCCATGTGGTACCCCTTGGGTCAGTAAGGACAGGACAGGACGTGAAGAACGTGCTCTACACTGCAGCCGGGGGGAATGGTCCTTCCTGGAGCCTCTGGCAGAAGGTGCCTGGGGAGACCCGAGGATGACCGCTGGGATTCTGGAGTCGGGGATACAAAGGATCTGAAGCCAGTTATACACCAACTGAGAAAGAGATCCTGGATGCTTATGAAGGAGTTCGAGCTGCCTCAGAAGTGATCGGCACCGAAGCGCAGGTCCTCCTGGCACCCCGACTACCAGTGCTGGACTGGATTTTCAAAGCAAGAGTTCCTTCTACACATCACGCCAGTGATGCCACATGGAGTAAGTGGATCGCTCTGATCACACAGCGAACCTGGATAGGGAATCCTAATCGCCCTGGGATTCTGGAAATTATCACCAATTGGCCCGAAGGTGAGAGTTTTGGACTATCCTCTGAAGAAGAAGAGGAGCAGGTGACACGGGCTGAGGAGGTCCCACCATATGACAAGTTACCAGCAGATGAAAGGCGATATGCGCTCTTCACGGACGGTTCCTGTCGCATTGTAGGGACAAACTGAAAATGGAAGGCAGTTGTATGGAGTCCCACACGGTGAGATGCAGAAGCGACCGAAGGACAAGGTGGGTCAAGTCAGGTTGCAGAGCTTAAAGCCGTTCAGTTGACTTTGGATACAGCTGAATGAGAGAAGTGGCCAAGACTCTATCTCTACACTGACTCATGGATGGTGGCCCATGCTCTGTGGGGATGGTTGGAGCGATGGAGAAAGGTCAATTGGCAGCACCAAGAGAAACCCATCTGGGCGGCGGAGATGTGGCAGGACATCGCTGGCCAGGTAGAGAAGTTGAGTGTGAAGGTCGGTCACGTAGATGCTCATGTATGCAAGAAACGGACTAATGAGGAGCATCATAACAACAAGCAGGCGGACCGAGCTGCCAGGATTAAAGTCTCTCAGGTAGATCTGGATTGGTAGCACAAAGGAGAATTATTTCTGGCTCAATGGGCCCATGACACCTCCGGTCACCAGGGGAGAGATGCAACATACAGATGGACTCGTGACTGAGGGGTGGACTTAACCAAGGACATTGTCTCACAGGTCATCCATGACTGTGAGACATGTGCTGCCATCAAGCAGGCCAAGCGGGTGAAGCCTCTATGGTATGGTGGATGGTGGTCGAAGTACAGGTATGGGGAAGCCTGGCAAGTTGACTACATCACACTCCCTAAAACCCACCAAGGAAAGCGCTACGTACTGACCATGGTAGAAGGAAGTGCTGAATGGCTGGAGACATACCCCGTGCCTCATGCCACTGCCCGGAATACCATTCTGGGCCTTGAAAAACAAGTCCTGTGGCGACACGGCACCCCAGAGAGAATTGAGTCTGATAATGGGACCCATTTCAAGAATGGTCTCGTAGACACCTGGGTCAAAGAGCACGGCATTGAGTGGGTGTATCATATCCCCTACCATGCACCAGCAGCTGGAAAAGCTGAACGGTGCAACGGACTGCTGAAAACCACCCTGAAGGCACTGTGTGGGGAGACTCTCAAACACTGGGAGCTGCATTTAGCAAAGACCACCTGGTTGGTCAACACCCAAGGTTCCATCAATAGAGTTGGCCCTGCCCAATCAGAATCTTTGCATACTGTAGATGGAGATAAAGTCCCCGTGGTGCATATGAGAGGAATGTTAGGGAAGACTGTTTGGATTAGTCCCACCTCAAGCAAAGGCAAACCCATCCGAGGGATTGTTTTTGCTCAAGGACCTGGTTTCACCTGGTGGGTAATGCAAAAAGATGGGGAGACACGTTGTGTACCACAAGGGGACCTAATTTTGAGTGAGAATGGTCTGTAATGTTTCATTGTATATATATATATATATAAGTGTATATAGTTTTAAGGAGACATAGTTTTTAAGGGGGTTAATTTGGGCATGACATGGATGGCATAGAATAAGGGGTGGATAATGTCCTAGTTAGAACAGCTGGGAGCCATTCATCACTGGATGGGTGTAGCCCAAAACTGTGTATTCTATAGCCTTCCATGCCATTTCCCAGAAACTGTTATCAGTAGAGGCCTGCGAGGTGGGGGGATGTTCCTGTCCTCATGCCCTTTTATGGAATTCCCCACTCTGAGGGAAGGACTGAGCATTCCTGCCTGAACTGGAGAATATATAAACCTGGAGTTTAGGAACCTTTCCACCACTTGTGGGATCCAGAGGAAGACTGCAGCTCACCGCTCTCAACCGGACTGAGACCACCACCCTCAACTGGACTGCAATCACCACTTTTGACCAGACTGCAACAGCTCTCCCACCAGCAGGTTTTTCCCCTCTCCCTTTACTTTGGACTCGGGGGGGGGGGGGGCAAGGAACAGCACTTTGTTTATGCCCCAGGGTGCTGGGTTATACATTTGGGTTTTGTGGGTTAAGACCAATTGTTTGTTGGTATAACTGTACTTATTGTATTATTTTATTAAATTGTTATTCTGACTTATAATCTCTCTTTTGGGTTGAGTTCATTTCCCCTGCTGGTTAACTTTTAAATCAGCACAACTGGTTATGTGTTCTTGTCCATGTGTCTAAGCTCATCTTCTAATAGGTGGTCGGCATCCCTTCACGTGCTGGGAAATCTCAGAACAACACCTGTTATTTACTGCGGTTCTTCTTCCTTTTCTGCTTTCTCACCCTCGATGTTTACATTCTTTTACAACCTCACAGTTGTAACGGTTCAAATTCAAGGCCTAAGCTGTCTACAACCCAGTCGTTTCCCACAATATACCTTTCGTGTGTAACTAATGAATGCAGTGGTGGGGAAGCCAGGTAAATATGGGGGAAAATTAGATATTTCCATTTATATGTGGAAAAGGGAAGAGAGGAGAAGGGAGGGAGGTCTCAGAAGGATATAGATGATTTCTCACTAGCCTCTGTGTAAGAAAGATGACTGAGAAAATGGAACAAATCTGTCTGTCTTCCCTGCTAGATCACCTACGAGTTCAGGACAAAGGATCTCACCCAAACCCTTCTGAGGTCGGTATTGATTCCTGAAGGTTTTAATTGCATTTGAGAGATCTAGTGGGAGGAACTGTACGTACTGGAAAGTTTTATAGAAATGCTCCCTCCCTGAAGTATAATTCTTCTTGCTTTTCTCCTTTATTCCCTATATTTCCATGCTACTTATGTGAAAAAATGCACGCGGGTACCCCAGATACCAGGCTACAGCTAAGGATCTAGAAAAGTTTATTTCTGAAAGTTGAAAACACTAACAAATACGGTGCTAGTTTGCACCAGGAAGGGGAAAAAACGCACACCACTTGTTCTCTTGGTGCCTTTTATGGCCTCCCAGGCCCCCCTGCGGGACCTCCCAGCATCTCAGTGAGAACTTTATCTTTTCTTGTAACAGGGAGTCAACCTGCCTGGCAGGCAGGGAGAGAAAAACACATAAAACTATTAATGGGAAAATATCTTCTCCCAGTCAGCAAGGCTTCTTTGAGCAAACTCTTTTCCTTCCTCAAGCAACTCTTCTGAAGGTTTTTCTACATTTACACTACTCAACCAAAGATTCCCTGTATTTTTGAGGAAAAGACTAGACAGTTTCAATTATAAAAAGTAGACTTAAGGAGAAAAGGATTAAAACTTTTCACATAGCCCATAAAATCTTAACTCATTCACAGAAAACATTCCTATAGAATTAAACTTCCTGTACTTCAGCTGAGTAAAAACCATGTCTGAAGTTTAATACAGAATCTCAGAATGGTTCAGATTGGAAGGGACCACAGTGGGTCATCTGGTCCAACTTCCCTGCTCAAGCAGGGTTGTCCTAGAGCACACGACACAGGATTGCGTCCAGATGTTTCTTGAATATCTCCAGTGAGGGAGACTCCACAGTCTCTCTGGGCAATCTGTTCCAGGGCGTCACCCGCACAGGAAAGAAGTGCTTCCTCGTATTCAGGTGGAACTTACTGTGCATTGATTTCTGCCCATTGCCTCTTGTCCTATTGCTTGGCACCACTGAGCAGAGTCTGGCTTCATCCTCTGACACCTTCCCTTCAGATACTGATAGCCATCGATAAGGTCCCCTCTCAGATATCTCTTCTCCAGGCTGAACAGGTCCAGTTCTCTCAGCCTTTCCTCATAAGAGAGATGTTCCAGTCCCCTAATCATCTTCGTCGCCCTCTGCTGGACCCGCTCCAGGAGCTCCATGTCTCTCTTGTGCTGAGGAGCCCAGAACTGGACACAGTGCTCCAGATGCAGCCATACCAGGGCTGAGTAGAGGGGCAGGATCACTTCCTGCGACCTGCTGGCAATGCTCTTCCTAATGCACCCGAGGATACCATTGGCCTTCTTGGTCGCAAGGATCCACTGCTGGCTCATGGACAGCTTGTTGTCCACCAGGACCCCCAGGTCCTTCTCTGCAGAGCTGATTTCCAGCAGGTCGGTCCTCAGCCTGTCCCAGTGCCTGGGGTTATTCCTCCCCAGGTACAGGACCCTGCATTTGCCTTTGTTGAATTTCAGACAGTTCTTCTCTGCCCATATCTCCAATCTGTCGAAGTCCTTCTGAAGGACTGCGCAGCTCTCTGGGGCATTGGACACTCCTCCCAGCTTTGTGTCATCAGCAAACTTGCTGAGGAGGCATCTACCCCTTCGTCCAAGTCACTGATGAATGTGCTAAATAATACTGGGTCCAGTATAGAACCTTGGGGGACACCACTCGTGACAGGTCTCCAACAGGACCCTATGCCACTAATTACAACTCTCTGAGATCTGCCATTCAGCCAGTTCTTGATCCACCTCACTGTCCACTCATCCAGTCCACACTTCCTGAGTTTGCCTGTGAGGATGTTGTAAGAGACAGTGTGAAAAGCCTTGCTGAAGTCGAGGTAGACAATTATCCACTGCTCTCCCCTCATCCATCCAGGTAGTCGTTTCATCATAGAAGGCAATCAGGTTGGTCAAGTATGATTTACCTCTAGTGAATACATCTTGGCTACTCCCGATCACCTTCTTGTCCTCCACGTGGAAACAGATGGCCTCCAGAATGAGGCACTCCATCACCTTTACAGAGATTGAAGTGAGGTTGACTGGTCGGTAGTTCCCTGGGTCCTCCTTCTTGCCCATTTTGAAGACCATGGGGGGGGACATTTGCTTTCTTCCAGTCCTCAGGCACCTCTCCTGATCGCCACGACCTTTCAAAGATGATTGTGAGTGGTCTTGCTATGGTGTCCACCAGCTCCCTCAGAACTCATGGATGCATCCCATCAGGGCCCATTGTTACGATCTGCTTAAATATTGTAGAAAGAACTTTTAGATTCGAATATTCCCTTGAGCAAAATTAAAACTCATACAAGTTACCTGTTGATGCCAAAACTGTTTTTATTAATTGCTAAGAGATGCGAAGAGAAAGAGGAAAAAATAAGAAAAGTTTGGAAAATGTTAAGATTACTTTTAGAAGCAGAGAAAAGATACCACCAAAATCTACCTTTCCGTCCGAGTTGGTCTGTGGGGTGGGGGTGGAGAGAGAGAGAGAGGTAGTTTTCTGCCTTTTTTTTTCTCTGTCTCTGCTGCTTTCTATGTTATCTCTTTAGTTGTAGGGGATCTTAGTTCTCTGGAATGCAGTCAGGCTGTGGGCCTCGCCCGCGGGTCACACCGGCTGTGTCCCAGGTCATGCAGAGGTCTCAGTCCCGCTGCACCTCTCGGCCCTCAGAAATATGGTCAGGGTGGAGAAACTCATGCAGGTGGTACGGGGGGTCTCAGTCCACTTCAACACGGCAGAAGTCCAGTCTCTGGTGACGGCAGGCAGCTTACGGTGGCAGAAGAAAAGGTGAGGGCAAGGCGGAGGAGAGATCCTTAGCTGCTATAGCTAATCCTCTCTCCCACTCCTCTTTCCCCTCTTTTTCCAAATTTTTCCTCATCTTTTATAGTGTTCAAAGCAGGTTGTGTGTGGTTTCTTGGCATGTAACCCTATTCAGATGTTTGCAGAGATATGATAACCATGAACAATAACAGGATCCTTTGGCAGGAAAACTCCAGTGGGAAAATTCTGGTGAGAACTTCTGGTGGAAAACTGACACAGAATTTTTGGTAGGAAGTTTTTGACAGGCAGAAACAATGGTGAAACATAATTTTTGGCATTTGTATGTTATCTGTCTGTTACACCCATGAACTTGTGGATGTCAAGTCTGCACAGGTGTTCCCTAACTCAATTCTCCTTGACCAAGGGAAAGACTTTCTTCCAAGATTCCTTTACCCTGGTCTCCTGGGTCAGAGATTCCTGAGGGTTGGTCTTGTCGGTGAAGACTGATGCAAAGAAGGCGTTCAGTAATTCTGCCTTCTCTGCATCCTCTGTCATCAGGGTCCCCACTCCAGTTAGGAATAGACCCACATTATCCTTAGTTTTCCTTTTGTTACTGATGCATTTGAAAAAGCCCTTCTTGTTGTCCTTGACATCCTCGTCCAGATTTAATTCCAGATGGGCCTTGGCCTTCCTTACCTCATTTCTATTTACTCTGACCACCTCTCTATATTCATTTCAAGTGACTTGACCCTGCTTCCACCTCCTGTGTATTTCTTGTTTGTGCTTGAGTAATGACAGTTCTTTATTCATCCACACAAGTCTCTTGCCCCCTTTGCCCAATTCCTTGCTCATCGGGATACATTGTTCTTGAGCCTGGAGGAAGTGATCCTTGAATATCAACCAACTCTCTTGGACCCCTCTTCCCTGCAGGACCTGTTCCCATGGGATTCTTCAAAAAAATCCCTGAAGAGGCTAAAGTTAGCTCTCCTGAAGTCCATGGTTGCAATCTTACTTGCTACCCTGTTTCCTCCTTGTCCGATACTGAACTCCACAATCTCATGGTCACTGCAGCCAAGGTTGTCCACAGCCTTCACATCTCCAACAAGGCCTTCCCTGTTTGTTAGCATGAGATCAAGTAGCACACCATTCCTTGTGGGGTCCTCCACTACCTGTGACAGGAATTTGTCATCAATGCTTTCCAGGAACCTCCTGGAGTGTTTGCGCTTTGCTATGTTGCTTCTCCAGCAGATGTCAGGGTAGTTCAAGTCCCCCACAAGAACCAGGGCCTGTGACTGTGAGGCTGCTTTAAGCTGCCTGTAGAAGGCCTCATCCACTTCCTCCTCCTGCTCAGGCGGCCTGTAGCAAACACCCACAACAGTGTCCCCCTTACTAGTCTGCCCTTTTATACTAATCCAGAAGCTCTTAACTCGCTCGTCATCCACCCCAAGACAGAGCTCGATGCATTCCAAGTGTTGCCTCACATAGAGGGCAACTCCACCACCACACCTTCCTGGCCTGTCTCTCCTAAAAACAGTGTGTAGCCCTTCATGATGATGCCTTAAGCCCATAATGGTTTTTTATTTTTCTAATACTTGTAAGCCTTATAAGTTTTATAAGTAGTAGAAGTAGATTTAAAAGCAGCAACCCTCACATCCCTCTACCTTGTAGCACCCTTAGTTTACACATTCCTTAACCCTCTTACCCCATTCCATGTACCCTATATCACTCCTATCCCCAAATCCAGTAGAAATGTTTAGTCTCTTGTCAAGGCAAGGCCTAGACTGTTTAGAGAACAGCATATCAGGGCCCGAATAAAAAAATGGAGTCAGGAATTAGGTGAATATGTACCCTCTGTGCCCCGAAGAAGATGAAGATTGATGAAGAGGTGGTCCCAAAAGGCCCCCCGACTCAATTCTCAGGGGGTGGACCTGGGGCGGATCGGAGCAAAGGCCACAGGGTGGACACATTTGGGATTGGATAGATGGTATTGATGCCTTAAGCCCCTAATGTTTTTTTTATTTTTCTAATATTTGTAAGACTTGTAAGTTTTATAAGTAGATTCTAAAAGCAGCAACCCTCCCTCCTTTGTCCCTTGTCCCTTTCCCTTTCCCTCTAGTACCCTTGTTTACACATTCCTTAACCCTCTTACCCCATTCTATGCTCCCTATATCAGTCTGTCATGGTTTGAGATAGCCCAAAATACAATTCCCTAGCTCCATCCCCCCTCCCACATCTCAACCTAATGTGAGATGGGTTTTTTCCAGACAAAACACAACCAGACTCAAAGTGGAGGAAAGGGAATATATTACAATGACTACAAATAAATACTATAACACATTATACACACGATCACAACTATCTCTACCATGACATATAGTATTTACAATGGATCAGATCTCCTCTCCCCTCCAAATAAAAGTCCAGGAGGGAAAGAAGGACAGATCCCCTTCCAGTCCCTCAGGGCAGCAGCTTCTTCTAAGGCAGCAGGTTCTCCTCATCTCATGCATGCAGCAGTAACTGGATTGTTGTAGTTGGATCTCTGTTCAATACACACAAGGGGGTCTCCAAGCCCCTCGGCTCTCCTTCGGTCCAAGCGAAGGCCTCACCTGTGGGCTGCCAGCAGGGACCAGACTCGCGTCACCACAGGTATATCACGAAATGCAGGGGCATCTTCGTGAAAGTCCCTTCCTCAGGGGATTCAAATTCCCCTTTGCAGAGCTCCGTGCTCTGTCTCAAGGCTGCTAGCTTAGCAGCAGCAGCGAGGGGGGTCAAGGTCAACCCCCCCGCATTCCTTCTCCATCCCGGTCCAGCTTCAGGACGCCTTTGAGCTTCTCAGCTCCTCTCTGCAGTGCATGCTGCACTTCAAGGCTCTTTCAAGCAAGAGTCCATCATCTTCCTCCTTTCCAGGAGGTCTCAAAGGAGTTTTAGGGGTTTGGTACAGTTCCTACCCCCAGAACTCTGTAGTTCTGCTGCGGGCTCTCTTCTCCTCAACTCTCCTTCCAGGAGTCTTCTCTGTGGTGCTGCATGTCTCTGTTGCTCCGTCTTATCTCTTCTGGCTCTCTGCCACCACTTCTCCGGTCAGTGCCAGCTCGGCTGCTTTTCTCCGGCCGCTGCCCAGTTTGGAGAAAACATCTCCCAGCTCAACTACAGACACTTAGCCCAGTCTAACACTGTTCCAAGTCTCTGTAGCCGCCAACTGGGGTTGGGGGGCCCCAGAGGCCCCGAGGGGCTCCAGGTCCCTTTCCTCGTGGCTCTACAACAACATGGCTACTTCTTCAACTACCAAACTACCACTCTTCTCTTCCGGTGCTTGTGATATGTTTACATTTCTGCAGGAGTGCCCATTGGACAGAACTTCAAAACTTCCAGGGGTTTCCACCCCTGGGGGTTACCACTTTTCAGCCTCTGGGGGAAAACAAGGTTCAAACCACTACACAGTCCTACCCCTGAATCTAGCAGAAATGTTTAGTCTTTTGTCAAGGCAAGGCCTAGATTGTTGGCAGAACAGCATATCAGGGCCTGAACAACAAAATGAAGTCAAGAATTAGGTAACTATGTACCCTTTGTGCTCTGATGATGGTGAAGGTGATGAAGTAGGTGGTCCCAAAATGCACCCCAGACCCATTTTCAGGGGGTGGACCCCGGGGCGGTCCAGAGCAAAGGTCACAGGGTGGACACATTTGGGATTGGATGGATGGTATTATAAAATGTAACCTCTCGGGCACAGGGGTGCGCGTCTTGTAACATCTTCTGCCTTGGCAAAATAAACCCTTTCTTATCTCACCCCTAATTAACTGCTCCGGGAGATTTTTTCAGCACCATAAATCCCACGGCAACAGTATTATAAAATGTAACATCTTGGGCATAGCGGTGCGCTTCGTGTAACATCTACTGCCTTGGTACATTAAACCCTTTCCTTATCTCACACCTAATTAACTGCTCTGGAGTATTTTTTTGCACCAACATTCCACGGCATCAATGACAACATTCCAGTCCTGTGAGCTACCCCACCACGTCTCCGTAATCACAATGAGATCAAAGCCCTGTGACTTGCACACAGGTCTCTAGTTCCCCCTGTTTGTTCCCCATTGGTGTGCATTAGTGTACAGGCACTTTATAGAAGTATTTGATTGTGTCAATATCCCAGTGGGGGTGCAAAGGGACGCCCCATAGTCCTGTCTTGTAGTTACATCTTTGGCTACTTGTGCATCTTTGACTACTTGTGCTTGCTGGAGGTATTTCCTCTTAAGCCTCCTTTTGCTACTTGGGTGGTTGCTACAGTTCTCCCCTTCCCACCCCTTATCTCTGTTGAGCCTGGTTATGTCCCTGTCCCCCTTCCAATCTAGTTTAAAGCTCTCTCAACAAACCCTGCTAACTCCTGAGCTAAGATCCTTTTTCCACTTTGAGACAGGTGGACCCTGTTTGTTGCCAGCAGGCTCAGTGTCGTATAAACCGACCCATGATCAAAACCCTCAGAATTCTGCTGGTAACACCATTCTTGAAGCCAGGTGATTCATCTGCATGTTTTTCTTGTTTCTTGCCCCATCATTCCCTGCAACTGACAGGACAGAAGAGAACACAATTTGTGCTCCAGATCCCTTGACCAGTTGTCCCAAGGTCCTGAGGTCCCTCTTGATTGTCTGCAGACTTCTTGTTGGGACCTTGTTGCTGCCTACCTGGAAAACCAGTAGCCGGTGATAGTGGGTCATACCAGGCTGTGAAGTTTCTTCATGATGTTCCTTACCTGGGCCCCGGGGAGGCAACACACCTCCCTATGGGTTGGGTCCAATCGGCATATCAAGCCCTCCATTCCTCTCAAAAGGGAGTCACCAATGACTACTACCCTTCTTTTTTTTCTTAATTGAGGAGGTTGTGATGCAGAGGATAGGCATCCCTGCCCTAGACGACCCCTCCATCCCAGAAGAAACTTCATCCATATTCTCATTTCCCTGGTCCTCAGATTCCAGGGCCTCATACCTATCATATAAGGGCGCCTGGGGAGATGAGGTAAGTTGGGAGGGGATTCGCCTGCCATCCAGAGGAGAAAACCATTTCCACATCAGATTAGTAGCTCTTATATTAACAAATTGACATTTGAAAATACATGTAACACTGTAGACTGCTTGAAAAAGCATATTCTTGACAAACTCAAACTCTGCATACTGACTTTTGTTAACCCCTCTGTTGTGAGCTCAGGGTGTTGTTAACGGTACTCTAAAAACTTATCTGTTAAACTGGGGTTTTTCTTGGACCCTACAGTGATAGTGTGTGTGAGTGTGTTGGGGGCTGTGAGCGGAGAAGCGAGCATGAGTTTGTTAGTAACAGTGTTAAAACCCGGAGATGGGAGTCCGGGAGGTTCCCCGCCCATTGGAGCGTCCTAGGTGGATGCAGGAGCTTTGGAATTCTCTTTGGGATCGTTCAGGCCGCCGCCGCCCTGGGTCTGCCGGCGCCGGGGGCCGTGCGCCAGGGCTGCCACTGGGCCACCGTGCCGGGTCGGGGCCAGGCTGCCGCGCGGAAGCTGCGGGGGTCAGCAGGGGCCGCGGCAGTAAGAGAGAAATAAAAAGTAGAGAAAAGAAAAAAGGTCACTTGGCCGTTTCTCCCTCCCCTTCCCCGGAGGCGGGGTGGGGGGGGCGAGCTGGAACGGCAGCAGCGGCTGTAGCGAGAAAAGAAAAAAAAGAAAAAAAAAGAAAAAAAAAAGAAGAGTGGAGAGCTTGGGTGCAAAGAAAGGAAAGAGAAAAAAAGATGGGAGAGTTTGAAAGAACTTTAAAAAAGGGAAATTATTTATATAGTGTGTTTTGTGCTTTAAACCAACAAACACCAAATCCTAAGTGCATGTGTACAATTAGATGCCCTCACACACGTCACAGTTGAGATTTAAAGAAAAAAGGTTAAAAATAATATTAAAATTAATAAAAAGAGAGAAAAAAGAAAAAAGAAGAAAAAAGAGAGAGAACAAAACAAAATCCTTAATTTGATCCCAGGTGCGGGGGATGTATGCTCTGTATTGAAAGACTTGAGATGCATTCCAGTTCTGCAGACGCAGAAGCTGTCTATTAAGAATCCCGGAAGGAGACCAGTGAATGTTGAGCAGCGCAAGGCCTGCCCAAATGTCACATGGAAGAAAATATCCTAGAGATAATTCATTGTGTCTACTAACTCTTACTAACTGGTATAATAACTCAGTCATGTGTCGCCGGAACAGAGAGATTTCTCTGAACAATTTTTCCTGCACTCTGTAGGCCTTGTTTGCCATGGAAGTGACAAGCGTGTATTGTTTATACTTATAGACTGTGTGAAAATATGTGATGTTTATACTTGTTAGCTGTGTGTCTAATTATAAGGTTTGAGAACATAATATGTTTATAGTAAGAAAACCTTGAGAACCTAGAGATAAAGGTACACCTGCAGATTTCAGAAAGCCCCTAATTAGGAAGGCCTTTACATGCCAAGTATGATTTCAGGTTGTGCGGACAGAACATCAGGTCCAATGAACTGGAGACATGAGACGCGTGCACAGACTGAGCTATCCAATCACCTTGTTATGAGCATGTACCCTGAGCAAACTAAACTGTATAAAAGTTAACTGATTTAAATAATAAATTGGACATTGCTTTGATCATATTGATCGTGTTGCTATGTCTCTGAACCTCCACATCGATAGTCATGGTGTATATCTGTCACTCATATGCCTTCGTGGCCGCACCTGATGTTGTGATTAGTGTGACTAACAATGCCTTTAATATCACTGCAGGTGATCCTTATTTGTTTGGTTGTATCACAAATCAAAATGTATCCATTCTCAATCTGTCATTGGTGATTCTCATGGGCAGAGGAGCCAAGCTGTGGCTCCCAGTGGGCCTGGTCTGGGACTGGAAGAATGATGCAAGATACAGTAAATTGGGGAAACTGTTCTAATTGCTTTTGTCATCTTTGCATTAATCATGGCAGCAACCACAACCATGATTACTCCTGCATTAGCCCATTCAGTGCAGGCCATGTATCTTGAATAACAAAATGGATTGTTTTTTCTTTCTTGTATAGCAGGTCTCTTGCCCTAACGGATCCCTGGATCTACTATTTCAGAGCTAAGAAAGTCTCTGTTTCTTAAATGAGTGCACCAACAATGTGTTTTAACTTATTCTTTCTGTATGTATTGTTTGTATTGCCTCACAGAAGAAGAGTCCTGTGTTAGAAAGCAAGAAAGTGGCTGGTTGGCAAGACTGCAAATGAAGGGCTGATGTTTTCTGGACCCACCCCCCTCCCCCCATGGGCCCTCGCTTGCATCATGCCTGCAATCTTTGTGATAGACTGGTAACATTATAGCATGATGGTTTGTTCAAGTTGTTTAAATGCTTTCTCTAGCTTGTGCCTTGCTTTAATGAATACCCTAGTGTGTAAGTTTGGAGCTGGCTCTCCACCAAATTGCCGAGACCCAGCAAAAAAGCCTACTCCCCAGAGAGGGAAGAAAAAAAACCTGAACAGCCAAAGCTATAGCAAAAATATATATTTACAATTATATATACAATTTGAATATATTGTACACACGATAGGGAGCTCCCGAGGGGGAAAAAAAGGAAAAAGGGATTGGGAAACAAGGATAAAAAACTAAAAACAAATATCTTCCAAATATACCCGTTAATAGAGAGCTAGCGAATAAATACAAAAAACAAATTAAATACTTCCCTGAACGAGACAGCAGAACTGTGAGAAGCACCAACCAACTCCCCCACGCCTCCCGAAGAGACTGGAGATAACGGCAGGTCTGAACAGCAGGTCCTGGCCTATACAAGCAAAGACCATCTGCAGAGAGACCTGTCACCTTCAGCCACCGGAAGAGAGAAGAGAGCGAGCTCTCTTATCTACGCCTTATTTATATGTTGTGTTACGCTAAAAGATGATATGGAATACTTCCTTAGATTTCTGACCCCCGTTGCTAAGGAAGGCCTAAAAAATCCAAAAGCCAACCCACTACACATAGTTAAGTGAATTTTGATCATGTCCTAGATACTTTTCTTTATGCTCTTATGTCTCTTGAATTTCTTTCAGGAGAAATAGTTTTCTTTTGACACCCAACAGTATAGTTAGTGTGAAGATGACAAAATAAAATTCTTTTATAGCATGGAGGCAAGAGATACCTGCACTATCACTCCATGACGTGGAGGGGTTTGACTGCAGTCAGGGGCAGACTGTGGCAGGACGGCTTGCCCCCGATGAGGCCTGAAATCTGTCCAGAGAGTGCAAACTCTCTGTGGGAGCGATTGAAATTCCAGAGATTCATCGTGTTATCCAGACCTGTGGGATTGGGCACTCCTGTTCATCTATTCCAACTTGGGGACTAAGTCTATGTTCAAAGGTGGGATACTGACCCTGAAATGGGAGGCAAGGCCCAAAAGAGTTAACTAAGAAATTTGGGCCTGCTAACAAGCTACCAACATCCAAAACGATCTGTGCTCATTCTGTTCTACTTACTGGACCAAAGCTTCAGAGAATAGTACAAGAACATGTAATAGGCCTAGAAGCAATAAATTAGAAATATAACAGGATCAGGTAGACATTTGAATAGGAGAAATAGGCCGGGAGCAAGGGTTTTTTCCAAGCTTCAGTGAGCGGGTCAAGAACAATGGAAGAGAAGAAGGGTCAGGCTGAGGAAGATGAGTTTAAGCCTCCAGACCCACCAAAATTGAGGGCCAAGAGAAGCACTGCCCCAAGCCCCACCTGAGCTCCACCTATACTCCGCCTATTATTAATATGCATAGATAGATGTTGTAATCACCTGAACATGCATTTAATCACATCTGAAAATTGTATAAAAGTGTTGATTCTCTGGAAAGCCTTTGAGCAAGTTTGTCCAGCACGAGCTGGCTTGCTCCCAATGTTGAATAAACAAATACCTTGCTGCTTAAAGATAAAAAGTCTCTGAGCAGTTTCTCGGACCGATTTTTCGGATTCAACCCCCTGTATGCTAACTGGAAAAAGATTATCTCAAGTCCTGTTGACTACCCACAACCACAGCATAGCGTGCAGATGACCCTGGCTGACCCAACGAGGCAGGACATACTCTGTCTTAACATCGCAACTCCAAATAAATGACAGCTGGAACCCACTCAGATCTCTTCACTAGGGATGGACATAATTACAAAGATATTATTGTCTAGACTTTTGCTGTTACTCATTTGTTATGAACATTTTACGTTGTTTTCCTTGTTTTTCATCAATATGCTGTTTAAGTTGTTCAACAGTGGCATGGTCCAACCACAGACCACGTGGTGAAATGTATTCGTGCTTGATTAGATGATGCTACTTTGGTCTGTGTTTGGCCCAGCCACTTGTGAAAGTTTGTTCTTTTCCTGCCAAATTATGAGAAAACAAGCACTGATAAATGAGAACTTCATCCCTGAAGTAAGCATCTTGTATAAACTGAAATTAATTGGTACCTCACTATTAGTTGACAACCCTCCAAAGGCATTTGAAAGAGAAAGTGAAAAAGAGGATGACGAAGTAAACCCCCAAACTCATTTAGGAAAGACCCCTGAGATACAGCACGCAGGAGCAGAAGAAGTGCCACTTACATAGCGGGGGAGGGACTAAAGGCCTATGGCTGGGCGGTGCTGGCCACACCTGCCCACGTAGACATCACAGGCAAATTATATAAAAAAGTAGATAGCTCATGCTTGGAGAACGGCGGAACGGAACTTGTCCTTGCAGGGAACATCAAGCTGAAAGTCAACAGCGGCCAAAGCAAAACAGCAAAAACCCCTTCTGTCGTTGTTGGGACGGACTACGACATGTAATATTCAGCAAGAAAGTTTATTGGAAGGAAAAAAGGAAGCAGCAGCAGCCACGAGCTGCAATTTACAGCCTCTTAAATACAGTTCTTTTGGTACACATATATCACACAGATAGGTCAGCTTAAATACACAAACTACAATTCTTACAGCTAATAGGTGGATTTTAGTTGGACCTTCTCAGTTCTACTTTCTCACAACATTTCTGTGCACCTGTCCCTGTTTTCCTTTGATGTTTATATTTTTCTTAGTCACTGTGTTCAAAACAAGTCCTCGTTCTCATGAGACAGTGTTCCCTGTTCCCACGGGACAGCTCTCTCCTGCTGCTCCTCTGCTCTCTCAGGATGCATCAGTACGTTGTCAGGACCAGGGCCTCCATTCTCAGCCACCCTCTCGCTCCACCTCAGGGGCTCGGTCCAGCCGAAATTCCCCACACCCTTCCTTCATTTTTTTCCTTTTTCTTTGCAGCCTGAGCTAAAAACTATTCCTTATTTTTTTGCAAAACCTTTTTATTCATGTAGCAACTAACCTAACAGTTCAATTTCAATGCATAGACGCTGACAGCGGAGAGACAACACAATAACCCTTTTTCCCCTCACCTCCCACCTCCAGCTAAGAGAAAAGAAAAAAAAGAAAGGGGGGGAGTGAGGAAAGACAGGTTCAGGAGATGGCCTTACTAACTGTTTTTTGAAGTTGTTTACCTAAATAGCCAAAATTGTTTTGAGATGCATGCATAAACATGGTGGAGAGGTAGAGTTTTTGAAGTTTTTTGCAGTGACTACTCACAGGTTCTCTTTGAAGTCCAAAAGCCCATTAGCATGGGGAAGTGTGTGTTCTGCTTTAGAAATAGGAGTATATATTTATCTTTGAACTATAAGAATGTTTGTATGTATTTGGGTTTTGAATTGAACATGAAGTAGAAATATGTTTGTGTTTTACAGGTTATATTTTCGTGGAAACGGAAATGCATAATTAGATCTTGCTCATCTAAGAGCAAGACACAAGAATGATAATTTCTTAGTTCATAAAACACAGTGACATGAAACTCAGAAATATGTTTGTGTGAAAGTATGTTTGGATGATGGTAGCCACTGTGAGAATTTGTATGAATGTGTGGATATATGTACGTATGTGGATATATGACTGATATGTTCTAGTTTTGCTCACAAATACACAAACACCCTTGGATGGAGAACAGAAGACACATAACCCAAGGTTGAATGGAGTTCCATTTGCAGAGGTGTTTTTAGATTGAATAAAAGCTCTCAAGAACAAACCCTATATTAGAAACACCTTTAAGCAAAAGTTAAGGAGCACAAACCCTGAGGTCATCAAGTTGTTAGGTTTGGTTCAAGGCCATTTGCTTATAGGTCGGTTCTGGTAAAGTGTTACAAGGATAACTTAAATAAGGTTAATTTCTGATAGAGAATAATGGGAATAAGTTGAGTAGTTTGTTTAGACTGGTTAAACATGTTTTATATTGATCCATGGTTATTTGGTTTGGCATTGTTTGGAATTTTTTTTTTTTGCATTTGTTCCTTGTTTACTTTTCTATGTCTAACAAGTATTTGATAGTCTTTTTTGATTGGTTGAATGTTTTTGATGTTGGTGCTGGGTTTGGGAGGATAGTCATTGTAGCATTATTTGGAGTTTTGTGCATTTTACTGTGCATCCCCTGTTTAAGGCCTTGTGTTCAAAGAATGATTAATCAGAGTTTCTCCCAAGTCTTGTTTTTTAGTTTAAAAACAAAAAGGGAGAATTGTGGGAAACGACTGGGCTGTAGACAGCTTAGGCCTTGAATTTGAGCAGTTACAGCTGTGAGGTTGTAAAAGAATGTCAACATCGAGGGTGAGAAAGCAGAAAAGGAGGAAGAACTGCAGTAAATAACAGGTGTTGTTTTGAGATTTCCCAGCATGCAAAGGGATGCCGACCACCTATTAGAAGATGAGCTTAGACGCGTGGACAAGAACACATAACCAGTGAAATATAGTATATTTGCGCGTGGACAGAAAGAAAAGACTATAAAACTAAACCTGCTGTAAATAGTGTTCATTGCCTGCCAACCGAGCGTGCGTTTTTTCAACCACCGCAGTATATCACTTCAAATAGTTGTTCGGTTGCTGAACTTATCAAACCAGAGCCAGCTTGAAGCACAGATTGCTTTAATAACTGCCTACTTTGACAACAGTTGAAGAGCAGCATAATTCTTTCCTGTCTTTCATCATCTGAACTGGAGGTCCTGTCAGTTACCATAAAAGTAAGTGTCCTATAATCTCTGTAGTAAGGAAGGGGGTGAAGAAGACCCTGTTATATGCAGGACAATATGTCAAAAGGGGTAAAGGGGGAAGGGAGGGGAGTGGACGTGCTCCAGATTAACATAGCTAGGAAGGGAGAAGTAAGATGCTCTTCCTTCAGTCACAGTCCCATTCCTTTGTCCCAGACTTATTCCCCGATGGAGCCATCTCATAAATTGAAAAACCGGCCACACAAATACAATTAAGTGCGTATCAAGTAGAATGTGGTACCGCGGGCAACACAAAACTGGACATTAGCTTTCATCTCTTCCTCTGCTTCCATTTATTCTGTAAGTATATGAATTTTGCATACTTCTCAAGAGATACGATTTCTAAAAATGGGGCCACAACATAAATTGGCATTAGTATGTGATATGAATGCATCCAAAGGGCTTTAGGTATGATTTAGGTATGATGGTGACAACAACAAGCAGATGGACTCTTGTGACGTGGAATTTCAATGTTCTGTAGAATTTTTAGAGTCTTTCAGAGAATCAGAACTGTAGAAACAAATTAAAAAGCCCTCAGTAAACACAACGAAGCAACCACACATGTTTTGAATTGGGAGGCCTATTGACTATAGGTGTAAGAACCTTATATACAGTGCATTTAAGATTTGAAAGCAACTATACACACCATGCATCTGTCATTTGATAAAAGGAAAGTCCACCTTTCACATTTTACAGTTTAATAAGGGATCATGTTATTAAGCAAGCTAGAATGACTTTTCCAACTACAGCAAGCCCAGTGTAAATTCATGGTAACTATGTTTTGATGGTAAAATGAAAGTACTGATGATAAAGCATCAATGGAAAAAATATTTATTTTCCAAATATGGGCAAATAAAATTTCATTATTTAGAATCAATTGCTACATGAATCAGAAATTACATATATTTTATTGAGATGAAAAGTGCTGCTAACATCTTCAACTTGCACACTGCCAACTTTACAAGGTATTGTGGTGGTTTTATCCCCACAAAAATGCAATCTCCAAGCTTCTCCCCACCTTCCCACAATTTACCTCAACATCAAAGAGAAGTTTTCAGGCAGGCACACTTCTGTACGGGGGAAGGGAAATATATACATTTATTCCTATACAAATAAATACTGTACAAACTAAAAGCAACTATATATATATAATATTAACACACTTCTATCATCCCTCGAGACCCTCCCTCAGTCAGTTCAGGAGAAAACCCTCAGGCTGATAGGTAAACAGTCTTTCTCTCATTGGGGTGTCAGGGAGAAGGGTTTCGCTGATCAACCCCCACCAACCTCCAGCTCTTTGCTGAAGTCTTTTCTTCCTCAGGAAGTCCAAGAAGATAGCTCTGAGTCCGTCCTCCTTGGTTTCGTAAATGTTTCCTCCCCAGAGAGTAAGATACTGAGTTCTCACCCTCCAGGTTGCAGGCTCTGGCTTTCTACTCAGTTCCGTAGCTGCTGCAGTTCAGCTCAGCTTATCACGTGCACGCGTCCCAGGAAATCATTCCTCCTCCCGTCAGTTTTCGCCTGCCCCCCATTTAAATCACTGCAGGGGCAACTCCCGAGCCCTTTGGCCCGTCTCCAACTTTTGCCTGGAGTTCTTCCAGCTCTGCATATTGCAACTGCTTCTCCAGACCCAGACCACCCCTGGGCCCGTCTCTTGGCTCGGCTCCAGTACCGAGCATGCCTGCCAGGGGAGTAGATAGTTGCAACTCCCCTGGCTGGCCTCCGAGTCCGCTCCAACTGCCTTTGCAGTGGAGGGGGAGAACCGGCGAGGAAACCGCCCCAGCCCTAGTCGAACCAAGGCCGAGGAGACCCGGGAGCCCCCTGGTTTGGGGGCCCCCCTGGCCACCCCTCGTTTCTCCGATTCTCTCTTACACACAACTCTGCCAACTCACTTCCGGCGGTTGTGATATCTAATTTCACAGGAGCAAAAAAAAGAACAGCTGCTATTGGTCCCCCTGGCCGGAATCTCAACTGGGACCAACCATTTCTAATTCAGGGCCCCTGGGGGGGAGTCGCTCAAACCAAGACAAGTATGATCTTATATTTAGATGTAACACTGTCTCACTGGGCTTAATGGGTCAAAATTCTTCAAATATTGGATTCTGTAAAGTTAAAAGTAAGGTCACACACTTGTGTGTGTGTCCCCCCCCCAAGTCCATCTCTGCTTTTGCATAGGCTGAAATAGAAATATTGCATGTATTATGGTATCAGTAATTGTACCGAGTTAAAGTTCTCTTAGAAAATTGCCCCAAATTGTGAGTTTAATACTAATAAAAAGGTAGTTAGATTAAGAATGATGTAATAGTCACCTGCTGAGTGCCTGCAATGGCTGTGCAAAATATCATTAAAGCTGATGCAATTAGCTAAGTAAGGCATTCCTCGTAGGTGGCAGGATCCACTGATAATGAGAAAAAAAAAAAGCAGGGACAAGAAAGGAACAATTCAATTCATTGGTTTGGTTCACAAATACACAAACACCCTTAAATAAATAACAGAAAACACATAACCCTAAATTGAATGAAGTTTCATTTGCAAAATAAAAGTTTTCAAGAACCACATGGAACAAGAAGACGAACAAAGCAACAACAGACCAGAGACTATAAAGTAAAAATCATCAAATACTTTGCCTTCTGTGTTTGCAGCAAAACCTTTTACTGTAACAATGTAATATTAAGTTTTGTTTTGTTGTTAAATGTTTGCCTGTATTTTCTCATTGTTTCAGCAAGAGAAAAGATTTCCTAATAATTCATACGAAGATTCATGCAGGATTTCATGTGAATCATCGATTCTGGTATCTGCTTTTAAAGGCATCAATAGGTTTGCTGACATGTATAATTGTACTTTCATTTCAGGTATATAAAAGGTTGTACAGTGCCTTGAAAGAGGGGCCTTCTTGATAAAATTAATTTCACTTGTGGTATTAAAAGTAAGGCTGTGTGAACTTTTAGTGTGGTGTCCGTCCCGACAGCAACACACATACATGGCTGGCCACACAGATCACTGACAGATGCTCAGAGCACTCACATGAACAGACAGCACTAACAGCCTCATTCTACTCATAGCTGGCCCCTGGATCCCAGTCTCCCCAGCTGCTGGTACCTGGATATATGAGCTCCCGAGGCCCCAGCCCCGCTCCAGTTGCTGGTACAGACCATTGTGCGCGTGTGCACACACACAGAGCTGGCCAGGACTTCCCAGGTCCCAATAACTGACCCCTCCCAACGGTCTCACCCTTAGAGATACACAGGCGCTCTCACACCCAGACCTGGACCTCAGGGACTCACTCACCCACTTGTTCCCAGCCCACTTCACCTACTTCCCAGCTAGTCAGACTTGATCTTCACTAGTGATCATACACACTCACTCACACACCTACCTGCACTTGCTCCAGTTGCTGGCACCATGGATACACAGGCCCTCTGACTCATGGTCTGATGCCAGTTGCTGTGCTCAGCTCCCCATGCACACACATACACACAGAATAGAGAGCCCTCAGCCAGGAAAGAGTTAGAAAGGAATTTTATAAGAAGATAGGACAGACTGCACAGATCAGGCGCCGGGCATAGCCAGACAAATGTACTGACCAGCAAACTATTTACATGCAACTGGTCCTTTTTATCCCCTTACCCCTCTATTTGTCTACACTTGTTCCTCCCCAAATCACCTAAACCACTCCCTTTTCCTGCCTTTGGTTCCTCCCCTAAACATGCCATAGTAAGTCCTGTGCAATCCCATCCCGAACTGCTTTTCCCCTGTATCTCATAAAAAGTCCCACCCCTAGGCAGCAACCTCCCTTAGTCTGGTGATCTGGAGAGCTGCTCCCGATTACTCATATTTCTCAGTGCTTCTTCTAAAATAATCTATGCTGTATAGACATACTCAGAGATTTAAAAAAATATTAAAATATATAAAATATTTTGTTAATATTTAAAACATAGTAAAATATATAGAATAATCTACCTATATTTTAGAATCATGATGGTTACTACATTAGTGAGGGTTGTTTGACTGCATACTTGCAATATGCACTTGCTTTAAAAGGTACGCTTTGGTTAAAAATTAAGTAAATGAAATTTTATAGCGGAGCATATTAAAAAACTTAGCTATTCACAGTACTTCGTCCAAATTACTTAAAATGCAAGCCATTCAAGTATGCAGACTTTCAGAGAAAACTGAACTAACTGCTGTGCAAGTTCTAGAAATTATACAGATGTAGGTTTTTATCCTAGAAAGGCCTAGCAATTTTTTCTTCAATATCTGAGAGAAGTTAAAGTTGTAAAGAGACCTTCCATGCTATTGAAGTGCAATATTACAGCTGAATTTTCAATCTGCATAGGCAGTGCCTCCTGACTCAAAAAAAGAGAATGACATAGCTATAAAGTAAATAACTTTTTTTTCCCAACTCTTTCCTTAAAGAATCTTTCCTTAAATAAATGCAGAAAAAAGACTTTATCTGGTTCAGACATCGCTCTGTCTAAGGGAGTTGCCATAATGAATTATTCAGTGAGAATTTGAGAGAGAAAGGAAGGTGAAGATGCAAAATGGTAGCAGGTAATGAACAAAGATTACTGTGGAACAGAGTTTCGGGAAAATGGATCCAGACAAAAACTCAATTACATAATGAAAACGATCCTGTTTCACTGTTAAAGCTTCTAGTAATCCATTAGAATAAGTCCCTAACCTATAAATCACCTTTTATTGCATCCTCAGGTGATGACCGAAAATCCTATGAAACTTCCAGTACCTAGTTTCTTCCTTTTTTAGTTAAGAAAAAGAGTGGCCAAAAGAAATCCTCCCCTTTGTTATAGGTCTTATTAGGTATAAATAGGTGTTCTTGCAAAGTTTGTAGTGTAGTTACATTTAGTAGGAAGTGACAAGTTACTGGTTGTTCAGTCGTCAGTTACAGAAAGGTGCAGTTTGCCCAGAGACAAGAGGACCTATCAGCAGCAAAGGATCAGTAACCTCCATTTTGAAAATGTTGGGGACCCTTCCCCTAATGACCATGTAATGGGGCACACGTTGTAGGTGTGTCGGAAAGTCTGTAACCCCGAAATACCTCAGCCAATGGGGAAACGGGGAGGGACCTGCGTTTCGGGCAAAGGGGATAAAAGAGGCTGCGACCTCTGTCAAGTGGAGAGACCTCATTGGGGATTGTCCAGTGAACTCTCCCTTTTATTCGAATAAAAGTTGTAGCTAGCTCCTCTGTCTCTTGGCTATTTTTGAGGCTCTTAATACCAGAAATATTTTTCGGAACAGTCTGAAAAATATCGGAAATTACTATAGGTAACCGAATGCCTCGGATGGCCCCCCAGCGGTTAGCTATCGCTGCCACCCCGGCCCCTGCGGCCCCTGGAAGCCAGTGGGCCCTGGGCTCTCCCGAGTTTCAGGAGAGGAGAGATCTCCTGTGACGTCTCTGATGGCCTGTGGGCACGGCTTGAGGCCGCACCCTGGCCCAGCTCCTCTCCGTGCAGGGCGCCTGTCGCGCCAGGCCCTGAGAACCGCCTCCTCCCCGGGACCGCGGCGAGGGCCTCGGAGCGAGGACGCTGCTGTCTTGCACGTCTCCGGAAAGCGACGGGGCGTCGCTGGACAGCTCCGTAGCGCAGCGCAGCGCCTATGTTCTGGAGACGGCGCAGATGTGTGCGGCGGGGCCAGGAAGCCCGGCCGCAGCTGCCTTTCTTCCCAGAGGGCGATCCCGGAAGCGAGCTCAGAGAGCGCTCCCCCCGCCCACCTCGGGCCCCCTCGAGTTTCTGTGGCGTGGGGCACACCGGCGGCGGGGCGGGGGGTGAGGGTAACCTCTACCTGCGGGAGTGGTAGGAGACGGGATCCCCGCGCGAGAGGGGGCAGGGCGGATGGGGGATCTCTCCGCCGTCTCACACCGCAGCCGGTCTCCCTCGACGAGATGCGCCTTGTTTTGGTCCGCCCGACCAATCGGCTGGATTCTACGGAAGCCGGGATGGGCCCTTCGTGGAGGCAGCAGGCCTCTCCCCTGCCGACCATAACGCACTGCGCAGGGTGCACCACCACTACCTGGTGCTCCTGCGGCTTTAACGCCTCCGACATGGAAACACCATTGCAGTTCCAGACGGGCTTCTGCTCTGAGCAGCAGCAGCAGCAGGGCCAGGACAAGCAGAGTCTTCTCCAGCAGCCACAGCAGCAGCAGACCCCATGCCTCCAGTGCAACAACTGTACCTATTATGGGGCCGCTGTGGCAGCAGCGGGGGATAACCTGTCCTCGCTGCTATGCACTTCTTCGCCTCTCTCGGGCGCCCTCAGGACTCACTCCTCGCCGCTCTCCACTTCCACCTCCTCCCGGCAGGGCAGCCAGTTGAACGTCAGCGAGCTCACCTCCTCCAGTCATGCCGGCTCGTCCAGACAGCCCCACCAGTACCCCCAGTACCACCAGTGCCATAGCCTGCAGCAGCAAGCAGCCAGTCCCAGCAGCAGTGTCAGCAGCGGCAGCACCCACCATCACCACTACCAGCAGCGTCGGGAGAGCAATCCCTTCGCCGAAATAGCCATGAGCAGCTGCAGGTACAACGGCGGCATCATGCGGCCGCTCAGCAACCTGAGCTCATCCCGCAGGAACCTGCACGAGCTTGACTCCGAGTCTCAGCCGCTCCAGCAGCCGCTCGTCGGCCCCATAGCCGCTGCTCCGGAGATCGTGGTCTCCAAGCCCGAGCACAGCAACTCCAACAACCTGGCGCTCTACGGCTCCGGCGGCACGAACAACGGCGGGGGCAAGTCCAGCAAGAAGAAGAACCAGAACATCGGCTACAAGCTGGGGCACCGCCGGGCGCTCTTCGAGAAGCGCAAGCGCCTCAGCGACTACGCGCTCATCTTCGGCATGTTCGGCATCGTAGTCATGGTGATCGAGACAGAGCTGTCCTGGGGCGCCTACACGAAGGTACCTGCCACGCCGTCGGACCGCCTTCCTTTCGCTCTCGGCGCGGTCGACGCAGCCCAACCCACGCCCCCCCCCCCCCGCCCCCGTGCCCCTTCTGTGGGCTCCTTGTCCGTCCCGGTCCGTGGGCTCGCGGAAAGGTGGCTCCGCAGCCGGCTGCACTCTCCTGTCAGTCGTTCAAATTCTTGCGGTCTAGCCGCCCCGCGCCGTCATCCTCGTGGAAAGGCGGCTGCCGCCCGACCCCGACATCACTTCGTTTCTCTTAGAGCCCAGCGCGGCGGGACTGTTCAGCCCTCACCCGGCCCTGCCGGGAAGCGTCCCTCGCCCCGAGGAGAGGTGAGAGGTGCCCTGACCCCCCGGCACCGCCGTGTGGAGCCCACTGGTCCTCCGCCCTGAGACGAGATGCTCACCCCGCGGCTCCGCAACCGTGAGGCGAGGTGTCCCCCTTCCCTGGCCCCGCCGTGAGGCACCCTCCGGCCCCGACACTGTAAGGCGAGGCGATCTTCCCTCCCCTCCCCTCCCAGTTCGGGCTCCGCTGCTCGCAGTGGGGCTGGGGAGCCTGGCGGGGCGGGAACGGTTCCGTGTGTGTGTCTCTGATGGACAGTGGTGTCTTTCTGTTGCAGGAGTCTCTGTATTCCCTCGCTCTGAAATGTCTTATTAGCCTCTCCACGATTATCTTACTTGGGCTCATTGTTGTATACCATGCAAGGGAAATTCAGGTAATTAATTAACTTTATGAATTGCTGAGTGTTTACATATCTGTGGTTGCAGAGTCAGTTTTTCTAAAGGCTTTATTGTGGTAAGTACTTTGCACTTCCTGCTGATTCAGAAAACAAAAATAATCACTTAATGCTTCCTGAAGTTCAGTGAATGTATTTCATCCCTGGAGAGAAATAAGATTGCGTTGCCTGCTGGGACTGTTACCTGCCATTATGCTAGTAGGATCACTTAGTTCTGAGGTTATAGCACACTTTATGACATACCTGCTATTTTCTGTAGCAGATGTAGGGCAACAGTCTTATTTCCCAGTGACTAAATGTCATGCTGTGCATTTTCTCTGGATAGCAGGGCTAAGTATTAGGAAAGAGGCATCAATAACTTCTAGGTATGTAATCTTCATTGTGCTGTTTCAGATACTAGCATACACTAGAATATTTAAAAAGAGGGGGAAACCTTATGTTGGATTTGTTTTATTTAATGCCATAGAAATTACAGTCACTATGAAATGTGACAGAGGAAAGCTGTCAAGACAGGTAAGGCTAAAGGTAGGGGGAATTTAATGATCAAAGCTGTAGAGTAAGCATAAAAATACTGTCACACGTCCTGTCCCAGGTACTTAGTTCTAATTTCAGTTGTCTTTTTTTTAATTAAGAAATTACAATTTGACATTTCAGTCAACTGAAACATGTAAGAGAGAGTTTTCAAAGTTTCAAAGTGAAAAATACCTTATTTGTAGATACATTGGTGGTTTTGCTCTGTCTAATTAGAGATACCTTGGGCTACAGACAGAAATGACAGTTTTCAAGGGCAGGAACATTATTTTTTTCTGCAGTACCAATTAGCAAAAAAGAGAAATTAAGAATTTTGTAGTACCCTTCTTCTATGCTGTAGTTCTAATATGAAAGGGCACCATAGTCTCCTCCTTAGACTACTGTTAGAGAAGTATTGCACTACTGAAGACTTTGCCAAATGGGATCCTGTCCTGCGGTCCATACATATGAAAAACACTATTTCTGTCTCATAACCCAGTTTCTTTGCATTGATAGCAAAGATGGGCAGCTGTTTAAGATTATTGTACTCAATAAATAAATGTCTGGTGACAGAGTATCACTATAAACTATTGAAATACTGATGAAGAGGTTTCTTTATTTGTGTAAAAATAAATAAATGTAGCTGCTGCAATGTGGGAGCCTTGTTCTCCAGTGTACCTTGCTATAAGTGTTGCTTGAGGCACTAAGAACAAAGTTGAAAAAAACCCAACTTCTGTAAGGATTTGAATTATTCTACGTATTTTCAAGAAACTTTAAATAGAAAACAATACACAGCATAACCAAAAAGTTGTAGGTTTCTGTATGTGTAAACTTACAGTGGGTAGTTACTCCAACATTTGCATAATTTTTTCCAGCTAATTGGATACACATTTTCATTCTTTCAGAGATTTGTTATAGATCAGAAAAATCAATCTTTTAAAAAACTTCAGTTGTATTTCTGATTTTTTTTAATTGATTGTTTTAAAGAACTCCTTTATGTATGAGACTACATGGAAGGAGTTGTGCAGTCACGTGACTTAATCAAAATTAATGTAGTTTTCAACACTGCCTGACAGTTTAGAATACGAGCATACCTGTTTGTAAAACACTACTACTCTATGTTTTTGTCTGAGAGATGCTGTAGGCTGCAGTACTCATGTCAGAGCTCGGAGTAAGCTGCAGCTCCGAGGGACTCTGTCATTCCTCTTGAAAATGAAGGGAAGTTTTGTTTTCAAGGACACTATTGGAAGGAAAGGCCATTGTACCACCCTTAGCTGTTAGATATCTGATAGATTTTTAATTTAGGCACAGTATGTTTATATATGCACACTTGACTTCTTAAAAAATAAGATGAAAAACACACAGAGAAATATTTGCATCCATCTATGGTGCTAAATTTATGTTGCACCTTAAATCTGAAAACAAAAACTATCTTTAAAATATTTTAGCTTAGAAATGTACAGAACCTACTCCAAGTGGAAGAAAATACTGCATAAGCCCAATAATGTAACAGTTTTAAAATAATCTTTGACTGTTTTCTGAAGGGATACTTGCCTTTAATTCGGGAAAATATCCTGCTATGTGCAGTGGAATATTTTTTGAATCAGATCTGTAGAATCATGCCCATAGATGGTTGACTGTGTCCTGGAGCACCAGCTGTTTGCTGACCTTGTTCAAATTTGATCATTCCTTTCTTATTCTCTGAAAGGTACTTAGACTTTATCTGTAAGTATAGTGTAAATTTGTAGGAATTCATCAAGACAATAAATTTTGTTGTACAGAGCAGAACAGCAATGTATTTTGCCCGCAGTGTGGTATGTTTCATAGTCTGATAGAAGCAGACCTACCTGAAAGAAAAGTAGATTTTCCTGCAAAACATGAACTAAAATATGTTGGGGAATAAGATGAAAGTTTAGCAATTAGTAGTGCTTGCAGATTTAATATTTAGAAGCATCTGGTGATATAAAATGTCTGCTAACCAAAATCAGCTTATTCCTTTTTTTTTTCTGTCAGTAGTCTGTGCCCTTGATTTCTTGGTAGGAAGTCTGAGCAGCCATGCTGCAAGCAACTCTATGGTAGTGCCTAACAGTATAGCAGGTGACTGTAGTCTGTCCATTTAAATGACCTTGCCTGTGTGTTCTGTTTTGAAAACAGTCAGCTCATCAGTTAACCCAAACTGTGAGTTTGCTTGTCCCAGACCTCCTGAACATCATATTTTAATGGAGTTAGAAGGGAGATTTAAGAAGACTTATAGGGATTCTTCACAAGAATATTATATGGATGTGAGAAAAATGCGGGGGTTATTGGGGGTTTTTTGTTTGTTTGATTTCTTTTTTTTTTCTTTTTTAGTTTATAAGCAGTAGAGGAACAGAAGCACTTTCAGTATATAAGGGGTGAGGTTGGGGTGTGTGCCCTCCGCCTCCTTTTCAGCACCGCAGGCAGCTCTGCACGTTGCACTTTATCCGGGGTGCCTTTGCCTGGGCTGAGCCTGGCTCAGAGCAACCTGTACTGCAGGGAGGGCGGCTGCCAGTCTCCCCTGCTTCCCTCCTGTAGCTCAGCCCAAGTGAGTTCTCCTGCTGTGTGACGGCACATGCATAATTTTGAACATACGTTTACCCTTGCATTCTAAACCTATTAGCAAAACAGATTCGTTTTTATATTCGTGCTGGTTTAAAGGTAAACCAGCAGGGGAAAATGAACTCAACCCAAAAGAGAGATTATAAGTCAGAATAACAATTTAATAAAATAATACAATAAGTACGATTATACAGACAAACAATTGGTTTTAACCCACAAAACCCAAATGTATAACCCAGCACCCTGGGGCAAAAAACAGAGTGGTGTTCTTTGGGCCCCCTGAGTCCAAAGTAAAGGGAGAGGGGGGAAACCCATTGGTGAGAGTGCTGTTGCAGTCTGGTCAAAAGTGGTGATTGCAGTCCGGTCGAGGGTGGTGGGTGCAGTCCAGTCGAGAGTGGTGGTCTACAGTCTGGTTGAGAGCGGTGATCTGCAGTCTTCCTCTGGATCCCAGGAGTGGTTAAAAAAAGTCCCAAGACTCCAAGATTATATATTCTCCAGTTCAGGCAGGAATACTCAGTACTTCCCTCAGGGCGGGGGATTCCTCAATGGGCGTGAGGACAAAAACACCCTTCTATCTCGCAGGCCACTTAGCACCTAGTTTGTAGCCTGATGAGTCAGGCTGCTCTGGGCAGAGGGTGCAAATAGTCTATTGACAACAGTTTCTGGGAAATGGCATGGAAGGCTATAGAATACACAGTTTTGGGTTACACCCATCCAGTGATGAACTGGGCCCAGCTGTTCTCGGACAATATTCTATGAAACGGCTCTGCATTTGACAGACTAAAGTCTCCAGAATGGCATAGCTGCAGTATTTAGACAAAATAACTGACTGCTCTGCAGTTTTGTGCAATATTGGAAATGCCAAATAGGTTTTCAATTATTACAGTTAGTTATCCTGTATTATTAGCTATTAGTGTTATTATTAGTATAATAACAAGTAGGATTAGTGTTTTTATTAGTTATTGGTGTTATTATTATTATTATTATTATTTAATGTATTAGTTATCCTGTTCTTCAGGAGCTATTTTTTTTATTAAATGTGACTTAATGTTAAGATTATCATAACAATCAAATTAAACCAGGTAGTTTTAAATGATGATTCTTAGCCTACCTTATCATTTCAAGAAAAGAGGATAAAAATACAAACAATGCTTCCTTCACCTCTCTCCTTTTCCCAGGAGAAAAGCCAGATGAATAACAGTAATGATGTTTGAACCAAGTATGGTGACAGCCCCAAATCTGTGTATTCTTGTAGACAGAGACAGCAAGCTGAATAGCCCCCCTGTAATCCAGGAGGAAACAGTTAGCGACCTGATGAGCCACTTGGATCCTCACAAGTCTATGGGACCAGATGGGATCCACCCAAGGGTGATGAGGGAGCTGGCAGAAGAGCTCGCCAAGTTGCTCTCCATCATCTACCAACAGTCCTGGTTCACTGGGGAGGTCCCAGGTGATTGGAAGTTGGTGAATGTTATGCCAATACACAAAAAGGACCAGAAGGAGGACCCGGGAAACTACAGGCCCATCATTCTGACCTCAGTACCTGACAAGGTTATGGAGCAGATCATCCTAAGTGCAATCACACAGCACCTACAGGATGGACAAGGGATCAGACCCAGCCAGCACTGGTTTAGGAAGGGCAGGTCCTGTCTGACCAACCTGATCTCCTTTTATGACCAGGTGACCCGCCTGGTGGATGAGGGGAAGGCTGTGGATGTGGTCTATCTGGACTTCAGCAAAGCCTTTGACACCGTCTCCCATAGCATTCTCCTGAAAAAGCTGGCAACCCATGGCTTGGACAGGGGCACTCTCTGCTGAGTTAAGAACTGACTGGAGGACCGAGCCCAGAGAGTGGTGGTGAATGGTGTTGCATCCAGTTGGCGGTCGGTCACTAGTGGTGCCCCCCAGGGATCAGTGTTGGGCCCAGTTCTATTTAATATCTTTATCGATGATTTAGATGAGGGGATTGAGTCCACCATCAGCAAATTTGCAGATGACACCAAGCTGGGGGGGAGTTGGAAGGCAGGAGGGATCTGCAGAGGGACCTGGACAGACTGTAGTTGGGCTGATTCCAACGGGATGAGGTTCAACAAGGCCAAGTGCCGGGTCCTGCACTTTGGCCACAACGACCCCCTGCAGCGCTACAGGCTGGGCACAGAGTGGCTGGAGAGCAGTCAGGCAGAAAGGGACCTGGGAGTTTGGATTGATGGGAAGCTGAACATGAGCCAGCAGTGTGCCCAGGTGGTCAAGAAGGCCAATGGCATCCTGGTCTGTATCAGGAACAGTGTGGCCAGCAGGACCAGGGAAGTGATTCTTCCCCTCTACTCAGTGCTGGTGAGGCCACACCTCAAGTACTGTGTCCAGTTCTGGGCACCTCACTTTAGGAAGGATATTGAGGTGCTGGAACAGGTCCAGAGAAGAGCAACGAGGCTGGCGAAGGGACTCGAACTCAAGTCCTATGAGGAGAGGCTGAGGGAGCTGGGGTTGTTTAGCCTGGAGAAGAGGAGGTTCAGGGGTGACCTTATCACTCTACAACTACCTGAAAAGAGGTTGTAACCAGGTGGGGGTTGGTCTCTTCTCCCAGGCAACTATCAGTAAGACAAGAGGGCATGGTCTTAAGCTGTGCCAGGGGAGGTTTAGGTTAGATATTAGGAAGAAATTCTTTACAGAGAGGGTAATCAGCCATTGGAATGGGCTACCCAGGGAAGTGGTGGATTCTCCGTCCCTGGAGGTTTTTGAGATGAGACTGGATGTGGCACTTAGTGCCATGGTCTAGTAACCACGGTGGTAGTGGATCAAGGGTTGGACTTGATGATCTCGGAGGTCCTTTCCAACCCGTCTGATTCTATGATTCTATGATTCTCATTTTGGTTCATTGTTGTCATGCTTGTAATGTTGTTAGAAACATCGCACTTGGGAGATTATGAAATATTAATTACTCTCTAAGCTTGTGTGGTTGTTGATTCCGTTTGGAAGACTGGTAGGAAAAATGTTATCTCAACCTAGAACAGGTATTTCTCTGACTACTGTTCCAGTTGAGAAATACACGTTTGAAGAGGTGGAGGAGGGAACAGCTAAGAAGATAGTATCATCCGATTATAATATTAATTTACAATGTATAAATTGTCCACCTTATGCACAAATAGTTTGTTACTTCATGGTTGTCCTGGTTTTGGCTGGGATAGTTAATTTCTTCTACATAATTAAAATAGCAGCATACAACATGATTAAAACTGTTGTTTCTAGACAATTTATTGTTCCATTCCACATTTCCCTAATGCAATTTGCTGTTAGATTAATAATCAGGTGGGAGTTAGGAAACTTTTTGATGACAGTTCACATGGTAAAGCTGCATTTTTTTCCTACCTTTACTGAGAAAGTAGACCTCTCTGTCTCTCTCTTGTACTGCTGCAGACAGAAATGTTTTTTAAATGTACAGTTCCTGAAGTTTTACTGGCAGGTCCTCATATTACTCAAATGATTAAAACCAAAATTCTCTAAGGTTACTAATAAGATGTCGTTAATTCCCTTTCTTGGGTATTCTGCCACAGCCTGGTATTTCTTTAAAGATGGTTGTCAGAGGGTAGGAGGACTATGTCCACCGGGATACTTTTGCTTTGGTGATGGACTAATTAGGGTATCCCTTTGTAAATAAACATTGCCTTTCTTCTATTGCCTTTCTTGAATAATGGTAGTCTGTGTTCTTCCGGACTGAATCTGAACCTCTTTTCCCTCTTCCCTTGATACAGATGCTCTCACTCACACAGAAAAATGAAAATTGTTGATATTTGGTAGAAATTAATAGAAATTTTAATTTTATTTGGTTTTGTATGTAAATTGGACTGCTAGTTCATGCTCAAGTAGAACTCCTATGGAAAGTCATGCAGACTTCAAAGTTAAGGTTACGACACTGTTGTCACAGCAGAGTTCATTTTTGAGTTCATTTTTAGAATTCAGTCCATCACTTTCCAGGTGTCCAGGGAGAAAGCACCCTCAGTCCCTAGATTGTTCTGAAGTGGTGGGAAAATCATGTGATACTGATGGATTTGGCATGAAACATTTTCAATCTTCAGTAACGTTATGGAAAATTATCACACACGTGAGCCCAAATATCTCGCTGAAGGCTCGAGAGTTTTCTCCTTTTCCCTGTCTCCTGAAAAGTTGAAGAAATGGAGCAGGCAGTACTAGGAAAAACAGGTGGATGTTACTAAATACATTTATTGACTATTTATTGTGCAAATAAATTCCATAATGCATTATTCTAGTAAACACTGCTTATGGGGCTTTAATTATCTTATTGGAAAGTTCTTCAGAAAAAACCCTGTGTTCTCTAAGAACTATGAAGTTAAACTCCCTTACAGTTTTCTATCGCAAACACTAATGGGTATCCTGCAGGCAAAATTGTTTATATCTATGTAATTCTTTTGCCTTCATTGTGGTGGTGCATGTTTATCTCATTGTCTTTCTTCTTCTGTTGACTCCAAAGAAACAAAAGTCTAGCTTGTCTTTGCTTAAGTATGCTGAAGCATCAACTAAGACTGCTGTTGCAAAAACAAATGAAGATTAAGAGCACAGAAAGCAAGTCTGTTGAATAACAGGTGAAAATCAATAAATAAACTTTGAGCGATAATTTTATTCTGATCTAAAACCTGTTGAAAATTACTGAAAAAAATCTGTTTATTTTAATAGGCCTTGGATCAGGCAACAACAAATCTCATCATGTGCCGGTTTTGGTCCAAGATACAGTAGTTTCATGTATAGGCTTGAAAATTACCTTGTACCAGTGAAGTTTAATACACATTCCATACAACAGAAAAACATACTGATTATAAGAAAACTAGAGACCTCATATCTGTTAAATTATCACTTTAGGTGTATTTATTTGCTAAATATTTAGCTTTAGTTCCATTCAGTACATTTTTGAATAGATTATATCTGCAGAACATGTTGACCCAGGAAAAGTTACAAGTGCCTACTGTCTCTGAAAAGCAGCACTGTAATGCATAAGACACAGAAGGCAGAATAGACAGTCCTTTAACATTGGTCAAGCATCTAATGAACAGTAACTGAAAGGATCTGAGGCCTTTTGCATTGAAATTAAATGTAGAAGATGCTTGCTTTCAACAACCTCTCTTAGGACATAGGAGGAGGTTGTATCTAATGGTCAGGCCACTGGAAGGTTGGCCTGGCAATACCTAGCATTGTCCATTCAAATGCACCCTTGTTCTGAGAATTTTTTAGTGAAACTGTTAGAAGTTTATCAGGACATCGGGTTCATCTTTCCTTAAAAATACATTCTTAAGTTTAGAGTCACAGGTGTAGGTGTACTCCTTTGGCAGAATGAATAAATTACCTCATTTTACCTAGCTTCAGATTCAGTATTTCTTCCTTTAACTTCTGTTTCCTCTATTCCCTTGCAAAAATATTGTCGGTTTCTTCAGTGAATATATCCTTTTTTAACTGGTTCTAGTTTTCCCAGTAGTAATGAAGCTGATCTTCCCCGAAGAGAATAAGGCTTCTCTCGCGTTGGGAACAGTGGCTGATGGTAGGTATGTTGGGAGATGGCAGTTCTTCATGCAGTGATCTGTAGAACAAATTAATTTTTGTGATGAATGAATAAAACCAAATCCTAAATCAAGAACTGTAAAATGATCATTTAAAATTAACAACATAAAAATACCGAAATGTAGATAGTTCTCTTCAGCGAATTTTGCTTCCACAAGAATATTGTAGAATTAGAGTCACTTTATTTCTGAGATACTTAAAATGGGGAAAAATATGACAGAAGTTTCTTACAAGATGTATTCTAAAATGCATTCTGTGTAAAGGTACTGATATTTTGTGGGAAGATGTGCTATGTTCCTCATACACAGTCTTGGAATTGCTGCTTCAGTGCAAAACTAAATTAATTCCTAACTCTGGAATCTGACTAATGTTTCTATCCCAGTATGGCTAAGATTAGTGCACTAGTTATAGCAGATCACCTATAAGACCAGAAAAAGTTTTTAAAGAGATGTTTTTGTTTTGGAAGTTTTTTATTAGTATAGTAATTTTTTTTCAATGTGGTCATTTGCTGTTTGTATTTGTAAAGGTGCAAAGGGAACCTAAGCAATCCATTCAATATTTCTTTGCCACCTTCCCTTTCCGATGTAATAAAACTGGCATAGCTAATGTCCAGCTACACTCTCATCGGTGAGAGTGAGCCAGAGCAGGCCAGTAGAAGTAGGGAGTAGTGCGGAGTGTCAGCAGATGGAAGTTGGCTTCTAAACAAGTTGCATTTAAGTTAGCTTTGCTAATGGAATGTTTTGTAAAGATTTACTACAGGCAAATGAACCTACTCTGTCCTTAGATTCCTGGGAACAACAGTATGGTTGTATATATGTTTTTCATTCCATCTCTATGGAGCAACTACTCTGGATTGCTCTGGGTCACCCAGTCTATTTACTAGGAAACATATCTGTTATGTAAAAACATACATTTCCTTTTCTTTTTTATTCTTTGCTTTTTAAATAACAGAACAATACATAGTATAAAGCAATAAAAATACTTCTATAATGCACTGGTCTCATTTTCCTGTTTTGCGTGTTTGTGCAAAGGAAAGGAACAGGACTCCTACCTAAACTGTTCTTTCTGTATTAATCTTTCTCCACTTATGCTATATTCAGAGCTTTACTAAGTCATGTTCCTTCTGCATCTTCTTGGAGAACATTTCTGACTGTCAACTCCAGTCACCGGAGCTTTTGGAAACTGTTGGTGCTGGATGGAAGTTTTCTAAATGTTGTAACTTAAGGACCTTATTCTCATTGTGTTTTACCCTGCTAGAGGGAGTGGGGTCTGAATATATTATATAATAGAATAAGTGTTAAATGAAGATTATTATTTAAATTAAAAAATACCTTTAATGGACACTGACTTTGAAAGAACTCAGTAACTTTAATTCAGTCACTTACTGATGGGTCTACTGAGTATCTCGAATATGGTAACCCCAAGTGCTGGACTTCTATTTCTGAACCTCTGATTTAAAGTATTATCTTTTTAATAATGCCTTTCTCAGGAATTTCTTTTACTTTATAGCACCGGAGAAGAAATCTGGATATCTAGGACCATACTTTTTTTTTTTTCCCCTTGGAGTCTTTGGATTTCACTTCTTGACACTATTACCTGCATAGAAGGTTATTGGGAAGAAAGAACAGCAGTTTTAGGAGCATCTCACCCTCTTTGGGTCCCTGAAGCATGTACATACAGGGAGAACTACATGAAAAGAAATTCCATATGTCCCAGCAATTGCTGAGAGTTGTAGTGGTTCCTTGGCAGCACAGGCTGTCAGGGATTAAGCCATTTCACAGTTGTTTGAGACAAATAATAGAGCTGAAAGTCTGGCCTGTAGCATTTAAAAATATTGAACAATGCCTCAGAATATCTTTGGAGAGAGAAATCAAAAAAGAATACTGTCTCTGATTTAGAACAGAAGGAAAATATGGGGAGGCAGAATTTAAGCTTATGTTAATGTGATAGTGCCCTTTGTTATCTCATAGAGAGTTTGGGCTAGTGTTTTCTGAGGGATAGAGGTTAAGAAAGGCATGGACAAACCTGATAAGTGTGTTGACTAACACATATATGTTTACTGAAATGGTTGTGACTATTCTCCTCTCTGCATGTGCCCTGTCATAGTAACTGATGTATATTATTCAGGTGTATTGTAATGTACAGGTTTTTTATGCTGCACATAGGAAAATATGGTACACAAAGGCCATAAGTAATATGAGCCTCAGCTACACATCTCTTCCCAAGATGGTCAGATTTAATGCTATCTTTGAGGGAAACATTTTGAGCCTACTTAGCCACCAGCACAGATTAACATGAAATTTTTTTTTTTTTTGCATACACTGACATACACAGTGTGCATAGCAAGATATCGATAACCATTAAAAATTCATTTTGCATAGAGATACCAAATTGAAACACCTTGCACTGCCATCTTGTCACGCAAGAAAAACAACCTTTCGTCTAGCATGCAGCAGGCTCCAACAGAAACTCCGTGACATCCAGAACAAGTGGTGGATCGATCTAGCTGAAAAAACTCAATTATGAGCAGATACAGGTGATCACAAAGGTTTCTATGAGGCCTTGAAAACAGCATACGGGCCTACATACCAGGTACAAAGTCCTCTACTCAGCGCTGATGACCAAACGCTTCTAACAGATAAAACCTCCATCCTGAATCGTTGGTCTGAACACTTTCAGACTCTTTTCAGTACCAACCGTGTGGTCCAAGACTCAACAATTCAGTCCATCACACAACAACCAGTAAAGTATGAATTGGATACTGCCCCCACTTTAGGAGAAACCCTCAAGGCCATACAGCAGGTGAAAATCGGCAAGGCAGCTGGGGTTGATGGAATTCCACCCCAAGTCTGGAAACATGGGGGCCTTGCACTACACACCAAATTTCACGAGTTTGTGGTGCGCTGTTGGGAACTCGGTGAACTACCATCAGACCTTCGTGATGCAGTCATCATCATGATGTATAAGAAGAAAGGTATTAAATCTGACTGCTCAAACTACCGTGGTATTACTCTGCTCTCCATTGCTGGCAAAATCCTGACAAGAATACTCTTGAACAGACTAATACCCACTATAGCAGAAGGAATTCTACCTGAAAGTCAGTGTGGTTTCAGAGCCAACAGAAGCACCACAGACATGGTATTTGTTCTCAGACAACTGCAAGAGAAGTGTAGGGAACAGAAGAAAGGCCTTTATGTAACCTTTGTTGACCTCACCAAGGCTTTTGATACTGTGAGCAGAAAAGGTCTGTGGCAGATTTTGGAACGTTTAGGTTGTCCCCCCAAGTTCCTTAAAATGATCATCTCACTTCATGAGGATCAGCACGGCCAAGTCAGGTATGGCAACACACTTTCTGAGCCCTTTTTAATTAAGAATGGTGTGAAACAAGGCTGCGTTCTCGCTCCTACCTTATTCACAATCTTTTTGAGCATGATGCTCCAAAGGGCCACAGCAGACCTCGATGATCAGGACGGTATCTACATTCGATACCATACTGATGGAAGCCTATTCAATCTAAGGCGTCTGAAGGCCCACACCAAGACCCTAAACCATCTCATCCGGGAGCTGCTTTATGCTGATGAAGCTGCCCTTGTCGCCCACACAGAAGTAGTCCTGCAGCGTTTAACATCCTGCTTTGCAGATGCTGCTGAGCTCTTTGGGCTGGAAGTCAGCTTAAAGAAGACAGAGGTTCTCCATCAACCTGCACCTCAGGAAGTCCCCCATCAACTCCACATCACCATTGGCCAATCAGAGCTCAAATCAGTCCAGCAGTTTAATTACCTAGGCAGCCTCATCTCCTCGGATGGTAAGATTGACGGGGAGATAGACAACAGGTTGGCAAAGGTATACAGTGCTTTCGGAAAACTCCACAAAAGAGTATGGCGTAATAAACACTTGAAGAAAAGTACCAAGATCAGTGTTTACAGAGCCGTAGTGCTGTCTACTCTCTTGTATGGTTCCGAATCATGGGTCATCTACCGCCACAACCTGCGTCTCCTAGAACGCTTCCATCAACGCTGCCTCCGTACAATCTTAAACATCCACTGGTCAGATTATGTGACCAATACATCTGTTCTTGAGCAAGCAGCAGTCGCAAGTGTAGAGACCATGCTGATGAGAACACAGCTGCGATGGGCAGGGCACGTCTCCAGGATGAAGGACCACCGCCTCCCTAAGATCTTGCTTTATGGTGAACTTGCCACTGGTTGCCGCAAGAGAGGAACCCCAAAGAAAAGATTCAAGGGCTCCCTGAAACAACATCTCAGCCTTGGCCATATTGATCACCATAACTGGTCTACTCTGGCCTCAAATCGGGAGGTCTGGAGACACACCATCTATAATGCTGCGGATGCCTTTGAGAACACACACAGGATCACTCTCGAGGAGAAAAGGCAACGCAGGAAGAACCGTGTCTTGCGGAATACACCATCTAAGGAGTCTTTCTGTTGTGCCTTTTGCAATCGGACATGTCTGTCACGTATTGGCCTCATAAGTCACCAATGAGCCTGTAACAAATGTGGATAAAGCCTTCCCAAATCTTCGTTCGCGAAGCCCAGCCATGATGACCAAATTGAAATAAATGTACTATGCAAAAAATCAATTTTTATGATGAAACTAAGTACCAGACTTTTACAATCATTCTTTTAAATTGACATTTTTATAATTAGGGGGGTTTGTGTATGTACAAATGATAGAATAGTCTAACTTCATTTGAACAAAGAATGTTTCATTTGTGTAGATAGCTATATCCACAAGATCTTGTGGATCAATTTCTAATGGCCTACTAGAAAATTTGGTCTTAACTCTGGATGTGGGAAGCATTCTGGGAAACATAAGATAACATGGTTTTCATGTAGCTTTGTGAAAAACACTATTCTTTGCCTTCTGTGCTTTGCATGCAGAAGGTGTTTGATGCCTCATGGCTTTATATAAGACTTAAACTTACTAACATCTCTGCTCTGTGGCACTGTATTCAGGATGTAGAGTTCTTGGGAATTCCTACAGGCTCTCCAAGATCAAGGACAGGCCTTGGGATAGTTTACAGACCATTTAATTATATGCCTTCTGATGATGGAAGTTGGTGTTTTTCATCCCCTAGTTAGGGAAAGGCTTGAGATGTCTATCTCCAACCTCCATATGATTTTCAATCATTTGTACTTAATACCTTCTTCGTCTCTGGGGAGTATAATGCTGGTTTTAGTTGCATAAGTGATATTCTGAGGACTAGAAGCTATAAAAAAATGTTTGATAAAAAAATTGGTAGAACAGTAGCCACAGAGGCTATATTTTGCTAGTCTGTATCACAGTTTCATCAGTTTTTTTATAAGGGTAAAACAACTCCAGTATTTAACCATTTAAAATTTGGATGTTTAAATTAAACAACTGCCACAATGCCTTTATGAGTACAGCTGATTCTCCTTCTGCAAGGAATGCTTCAAGGAGTACAGCTTTATCACTGTTTATTGCTTCCTTTTTATTCCTTACAGTAGAGCAGTGATATTGTTGTCACAATTGTTGTTCTACTGGGATTGTAAAGAAACTGACCAATTTCCTTGTACTTTGCATTCACCAATTTCCTTGTACTTTGCATTCACCAACATCCTCAGATAGCCTGCTAGGAATTTGTTTTGATATACTAATGATTTGCAAAATTAATTTATCTACTTTTAAATAGCTTCAGGGAGTCTCTGGTCTAAGTTGTCGTTATGTGCAATCTGTCTACTCTGAATTTGTTTCTCTTTTTCTAATCTGGTGTTATATGAATTTAACACGAGTTGTTATGTAAATGCACAAACACTTTAATATCTAGGATGTGCTATCTATTTTTATGTTTATACTGTGTGGTGTTAGAAACATCAAGGTTATTTATAGTTTAATATTCATGTCTTATTTTTACATGCCACATGTTGGAAATGTATTATATAATTTCAGATGAAAATAACTTTTTTTAATTTGTCTTATAGAGTGCAGGCTTAGTAAAGGTAGATGGCAGTTTGTGGCAGTTTGAGCCACATTAGAAATCTAAAATCCAATTTTCAGGCTTCCCCCCACCCTTTTCCACAATTTATCTCAATACCGGAGAGAAACTTTCAGGCCAGAGGCTTCTATAGGGGAAGGGGAAGTATATACATTTATTTACACAAATAAATATACTGTACAAACTAAAAGCAACTATATATATATATTTACATTTCTGTCAGTCCTTTTAAGTCCCTCCCTTTAACTTTAGTCCAGGAAGAGCTTTTCAAGGCTGCTGGGTAACCAGTCTCTCGTGGGAGTGTTCTGGGCCCAAACGCTCCCCCCTCACCAAGTTCCGGCTGTTTGTTGCAGTCTTTCTCCTCACGAAGTCCAAGAAGATAGCTTTAAGTCCTTTCTCCTCCATCCTGTGTCATTTCTGCTGTGTGATCTCTCCCTCTCGGCTTCATACCTTGGTTCGTAGGCTGCTGCAGTGTAGTTCAGCTTATCAAGCGTCCTCCGAGTTAGTTTTCGGCTGCCCCTGGTCAGCTTCGGTAGGGCAACTCCCGAGCTCTTGGCCCGTCTCCAATTTCACCTGGGATTCTTCTCCCAAGCGCCAGGCCTCCTCCTCTGGCCCGTCTCTTGGCTCAGCTTCAATGCTGAGCCTCTCCTCCACTTCACAGCGAAGGGAAAGAAAAAGCCTTTCTCCACAGCTTTAACTGCAGAAAGGAGAGGGAAGAGAGGGCTTGGCTGCAAAGCCTGCCTCTCTTCTCTTACCTCCGGTGCTGTGAATTTCTTCCTTCACAGCACACACTCCAAAATGCTGTCTCCAACTCCAGCCCAGGCAGAGTTGGGGGGGGGCCGCAGGGCTCCCCTCTCCCCCCTGGAGGGGGAGAGAGGGAGCCCAGCCACTCCCTGGCCTTCTCCACCTACATGCAGCAGACACCAACAGCACAACACCAAGACTGCCAACAGCTTCTAGTGCTGTGTATATATGATTTTGAGCAGAAGCGAACAACATGAATGGTGATTGGCTCTCCAGGGAACACTGCCCTGGCACCCAATCACCTCTGAGCCCCCCAGCCTCTCAGGGGGGGCCAATTTCAAACCATGACACAGTTCTGTATTTGAAGAAGCTTTACAGAACACTGATAAAGAACTTAAATTAGATTTCAATGTTAGACTAATAATTAATAAGAAATTTGAAAGCTATGAGCGGGCATAACATCTTTGACCTTGACTGGAGTACGGCCTTCTGCATAGGCTGCAGGACTCAATTTTGTAGGAAGAGCTTGTTCTCTTTTTATTACTAGCATCATTCCCCATTCAAATGGGGAATAGTATCCTAAAATGAATGCATGGTTATTATAACAGAATTGACTAAAAGCAACTGAGAGGGTGTATGCATATATATACGTATATTTAAAAATATTTAAAAATTCATGCACCCCCCCCCCCTTTAAATTGTGCTGTTCAGCTGTTCTTTCTTTCCTCTATTCATTTTCCCTCCTTGCTTTCCAAATAGTAAATGTACACAACCAAGCAAGTAGGAACATGCAAATACCACTGCATTTTCCAAATTAAATGTTAACAATTGCATTTAGTAGGTTGCATAATTGCAAGCATATAAAATGTACATGAAATCCTGTGTTAATTTCTAACTATTTTCAGTACATCCCAATTGACTTGTTATCCACAGCCTATTTTGTTCCAGAATGTTTGATATTCCTGTGTTTCATGGACTGAATTTAGAGACACAGATTTGTATGGAAATTTACCTCATAAATATGTTTTTCAAAATGTTACTATTTTTTCAAATAGGAATTTTTGTACTGGATCTGTGTTCCTCTGTGGCTTCTGGTACTTTCTACCTTCTGTTACTGGTTTATATTAATCTGTATTCTGGATGCTCTAAGTACCTGGACCTCTTTATAGCTGTTTTACCATTTGTGTGATCTGACTGACAGCATTTGCAGGCTAATCACAAGAATCAAATGCACTTGAGCCTCACTGTATTTTGAAAGTTTGGCCTTTTATATCAGTTAGTACATTTATTAAGTGCAAACCAACTGTCTTTTGGTAATAAATAAATAAATAGGTCGATTTGCCTTCCTGCCTGTGTCAATTTCATCTTTATATCTAGCATACAAAGTCTTTCAAAAGACCACAGGCAAAAGAAAGTGTATGTGCTCATGTTGCATACATTGAATTCACCGAGTGTGTTTCTTTAGCTTAATTAATTCAACACTATGTTTCTCTGGTTTTAATAGTATTGCAATGGAGGTAAGAACTATACCGAAGATAAAGAGAAGGAACATGAAGGAGCAAAACACAGGTCTAAAAAGAAAAGAATTTGAGTTGGGGTTTTTTGTGTCTTGTTTGTTTCTTACTGTGGTTGAATTCTTTCTTTCTTTTAGTGTCACTCCAACTACAATAAAGTTAAATTGTTATCACTTTCTTAAACAAAGAACTGGACCAGTCTTCTGGAAGACAAACTGAATGTGTTGGGGGGAAGATGTAGAATGTGGTTTGGGATTTCTGAAGGACATATACAGAGAGCTCAGGCTTGCATTTCTAAACTCTTGAAGGATGGAAAGATGGAAAGGGGCAAAAAGCAATGCAGAAGAGGAATTGCTTGTTTGGCCCTGTATATGATGTTGATGCCTTAAGACCCTTTTAGTTTTTTTGATTTTGCTAATTTTTATAAGCTTTATATGTAAATATAGTAGAAGTAGATTTTAGAAGTAGCTATATTGTATCCCTCACCATTTAGCACAGTAGTTTATACATTCCTCTACCCCATCACCCCATTCTATGTTCCCCATATCAATTCTACCCCTGAATTCCAGTAGAAAATGTTTAGTCATTTGTCAAGGCAGGTCTCTTCTGTTTGAGGACATCTAATCCTGGCCTGAACTGCAAGAGAACAGTCAAGAACTGGGTGACCATGTACCCTCTGTGCTCTGAAGAAGATGAAGGTGATGAAGAGGTGGTCCTGAAATGCACCCCAGACCCAATTCCCAGGAGGTGGGCCAGGGGTGGACCAGGGCAAAAGCTACGGAGTGGAAACACTTGGGATTGGACAGACATTATTATAAATTGTAAAACCTGGACACGGCCAGCATGCGCGTCTTGTGATCTTTATGCCTAGGCACAAATTAAACCCTTTTCTTATCTCATCCCCAGTTAACTGCTCCGGAGTTTTTTTTCTCAGCACCAATTAGGCATCACGTGTGGCATGCTGGAAATACTTTCTTACATTCAGAAGGACATTCTTTGTGCATTTCACCTTCTTGCCCCTTAAATTACTTCTAAGCTTTTGAATAAAATCCTGTGAAAGGTTTTTATTTCCAAGTACATATTTACTGAACAGCCTTTTCTAGATTCAGACTAGAGGTGATGTGAAGGTCTTCTCCTGTTGCTTTTTTTAAAAGTTGCCTTGTGGGGGATTTCGGCGGGACCGAGCCCCTGAGATGGAATGAGAGAGAGTGGCTGAGAATGGAGGCCCTGATCCTGACAACGTACTGATGCATCCTGAGAGAGCAGAGGAGCAGCAGGAGAGAGCTGTCCCGTGGGAACAGGGAACACTGTCTCATGAGAACGAGGACTTATTCTGAAGAGTGACTGAGAAAAATATAAACCTCAAAGGAAAACAGGGACAGGTGCACAGAAATGTGAGAAAGTAGGACTGAGAAAGTCCAGAGAAATCCAGCTAAAATCTACCTATTAGCTGTAAGAATTGTAGTTTGTGTATGTAAGCTGACCTATCTGTGTGATATACGTGTACCAAAAGAACTGTATTTAAGAGGCTGTAAAGTGCAGCTCGTGGCTGCTGCTGCTTCATTTTCCTTTTCCAATAAACTTTCTTGTTGAATATTACATGTCGTAGTCCGTCCCAACAACGACATTTGGTGACTCTGACGTGATGCTGCGTCTTCGTAACTTTTGGAAGGCAGAGAAGCCAGAAGAAGGCAGGGAGGTTTTGCTGCGGGCACGGAGCTCAGTGAGAGCAGTGGAGAAGCTGCCAGGCTGGCCTTAGACGCAGACACCTGGACAGGTGAGCCACCGAGAACAAGTCTATCCTGCTTAAAAAAGAGAAAAATTAGACGAACTGGCTTTGCGACAGATTCTGCTTTCGTGTAAGGGCCAGGGATTTGAAGCGAACGCTGTAACTGCCTTTACTATCTGTACTTGGAAAGAACTCAGTGATAAGCTCTTTACTGCTGCCTCTAAGGGAGAAAAAGTTGCTGCTTCCCTCTTTACAACTTGGCGATTGTTATCTGGAACAGTAAAAGACATTAAAGCACAGTCTGAGGACATTAGAATGCTACTAGATACCATCATACGGAGAAATCGTGCAAAAAGGGAGTCGAGCGGAGTTGAAGGGAACCGGAGAGGGACCAGAGATCACGGAGCGGGGCCGGGGACAAACGAGCAGCCCCGCCAAAATGAACGCGGTGCTAGCGTCTCGGCAGTGCATATCCAGGACGATCGGAGACGGCGGCTGCGGCGTGAAAGTACTGCTGATGGACCGGGGACGAACTTTACGAACACTGTGTCTGAGTTCCACCTTAAGAAACTTCTTGCTTTTTATCTGAACTGTGCTGCGGGACTGCGCGGCACGGTTTGTGGCTGTATTCACGGCGCTGGGTGCTTCCGCCGCCGTGCTGAGTGAACCCGTGTCGGCGCCGGGTCTGTCCGCCTGTGGCGGGTGCCTATGGGGCGGCGCCGGGCGGCGGGGCAGTGGCGGTGGTCGCAGCGCCGTGCGTGGCCCCGGCTCGGAGCGGTGCGCCCGCGCGCGTGCACGCCGGCGGCCCCGGGCGCAGCGGACGGCGGAGGGGGCTCTGTTTCCCCCGCGCTGCTGGCGGCCGTGGTCCCGGGGGGTGTGGGTTCCCCTTCCCTTCTTTGCAGCGAGTTTTTTCCCTGGTGCCGCTCCTCTTCCTAGAGTGGCGAGTTGATAACGGTAGCAACGGCTTTGGGGAGTGCAGTCGGGGGAGGGGGGAAAGTTGTTTGTCTTTTTTCCTCGTTACTCCAATCACCTCCTCTCTGAAACGTGCCTGTTTGCAGCTGTTTTCTCCCTCTCCTATGTTTTGTCTTTTCTTAAGCAGACCCTGTGATTAAGTTGTTAATTCCTTCTGTTGATTCTCTCTGGGTGAGCCCGGCCCCTCCTCCTCCTCCTTCGTCCTTCGGGAAATGGGGGGTGGGGGGGGGGGGGGGGGCAAAAAACGGAAAAAAAAGGGAAAAGGGAAAAACAACTTAAATCTAACAATACCCCAACTTTATAAATCAAATAAGATTGCATTGTTTTTACAGCAATAGGTGTTACGCATGCAACATGCTCATGGCATTCTCAAACGTTTTCTTCAAAAACAGAAAAGGAGACTAACGAAAAATCCCTTGAAGCAAGATTAGAAATAACGCAACATCCGTGCTTATGTTATAAGTAAAATCAACACTAGATTTAAATATCGTAGTAAAAAAAAATTTATTAAAGATTTATATAAAAATCAAATAAGCAAAACAGCGCTGGGTGACTTGATGAGCCTTCCTCGCTCATCCAAGGCACACTTCAATAATTTTCAATCTGTCTTTTATAGGTTTGTAACTGCTTATCTTTTTAAAGTCCCCTCCTTTTGTTTGATTCACTAATTATTGTAACATAACATTATGGTTTGTGTGATATATAAATAATCGTGATTCGTGAAACAAATGGGCGACTACATCAAAACAAAACAAATGGACTGCCAAACTCAACCACAACC
>NW_020885081.1:243381-275719 GCF_003945725.1 Corapipo altera | reverse complement strand
GCGGCCGCGCCGCTCGGGCCGGCCGGAAGCGGCGAGCGGGACCGCGCGGGCGGGCGCGGCGCTGACGTGGCGGCGGCACCATGCGGGGCGGCGGCTCGGTGAGTGCCCGCGGTTCTCCCGCCGGTTGCCCCGGGGAGCGCGGCTGGGCGGCGAGCCAGGGGCTGCCGCGAGGTGGGCTCCGCCGTCGGGATGGCGGGAGCGGGCCGGCGCCCCTGGGGGTCTCGTTGGGCCTGGCTCTGGAAGGAGAGCGGCCTGGCCCGGCGCGGGGAGCAGCCCCGCTCTGTTCGCGGGCGAGCGGGACCCGCTCCGGGCTGCCGGGGAGCGGCGGCGGCAGCGGCCACTTTCCGCCCCAAGGCCGGGCCGCCCCTGACTCTGCTCGGCTCAGGCCTGGCATGGGCCCGCAGCTGGGCACTGCTGACGCCTTCGCTGGGGCCCAGAGGCCTTCGCTGCAGGACAACGGAGTTCATGGAGCGTGCGGGTGGCAACGGGAACGTGGCGCTGGACACTGAGCCCTCCCGCGCGTCCCGGGGACGCTCGGGGCCCGCAGGACGCCCGACGCTCCCACTGCCACCTCAGGACCCGCAGGTCCTGTGTCAGAATCCTCCCGTCGGGCAGTTCCTGCGCTGGGCTTAAGCACCGCGTGCCTGGGCTCGATGCTGGGGAGCAGCCCGTCTCCGGCAGCAGCCGTGTTCCAGCGCACCGGAAGGGCCTACAGCCCAGGGGCAGAGATCGCCCTTCTCCATCTTTCAGGCTCTGAGCCGCTGTTTCTCTTCCTTACCTGTGCAAGGGAGGTGGCATTTTTGTTTTTCCTATGTCCAGCCCTTGGGCATTCCTGCATACATTAGGTCTCCTCTTTAAGTGGGAAGTACACTGTATAAATGAAAAAACATTCAGAACTGAACTTAAACACCACTTTCTATAGGTGTTTCCTTCGTAGTTGCTGCTATCAACGTCTCAGAAAGGAATGTCTGACAGATCGTCTGCACTCTCCTTTTTTATTGCAGATCCTTTGCTGCCACCAAAGTTCTGTGTACTAATCTTCACTTTTATGCAAATTTTTTTTAGTTCTAAAAACCCCATGAATCTTAAAACATGTGCAACGTTTGTCGGTCATTTTGGTTCTTCTAATGGTAGACTAGGTCAGCTAATTTCAGCAGACTCTGTCTGCCTCTTTCTTCAGTTTTATTGTTGTAACTTCGTAGCCTTGATTTTTTTTCTGGCTGCTCCTCAGTGAGGTTTCTCCACATTTCTCAGTTCCTTAACATTTCCATGAGGAGCGTCTGGGGCTGGAGTCCCAAGGAGAGTCTGATGCTGCACAGACAGTTTTAAGAATTCCTCTAAATGTTTGTGTCAGTGTGTGCTACTGAATTTGTTCACTGATGGTTGGAGTGTCTCTTACAGTTGATCACATGCATCACATTTTTCTATAAAGAAGACGTAATTTAGCAATTTTTTTTCTTTTTTTTCCCCTTCTTTTATTTTTTTCTGCCAGTTTCTTAGCCAGTTCATGTACATGGCAAAATACTACCTCTGTTCACTGAATTGCAGTTTTGGTTTTCATATGCTTCCATTGGGCAATGATTTTTGTTTTTTTAGTCTGTATAACCAAGATTTTTGTCCTGGGTTTTCGAATCAAGAATGACATTGCGTCATTATTAGCATTTGGAAGAAGGTGATGATTAAATACAAAGGGTAACAGTGAATGGGCTGACATCAGACTGGCAACCTGTCACTGGTTTAAATTTAAAAATAAATTTAAAAAAAAAAATAACTGGGAGGAGCTGTTGACTCCCTTGAAGGCAGGAAGACCCCACAGAGAGACCTCGACAAATTAGAGGGCTAGGCAATCACCAACTATATGAAGTTCAACAAGGGGAAGTGCCATACTGTGCTCCTGGGATGAGGCAACTCCGGATGTACAGACAGACTGGGAATGAGATGCTGGAAAGCAGTGCTGGCAAAGGGCCCTTGGGGGTCCTGGTGGGTGGCCAGTTGGGCATCAGGCTCAGCATCGCCAGCAGGGTCAGGGAGGGGATTGTCCCACTCTGCTCTGACCTGGGGCAGCCTCACCTGCAGTATTGGGGCAGTTTTGGGCACCACGATATAATAAAGATATTAAGCCCTTAGAGAGCATCCAAAGGAGGCAGCAAAGATGGAGAAGGGCCTGGAGGGGAAGCCGTGTGAGCAGCGGCTTCGTGTGTTCAGCTGGAGAAAAGGAGGCTGAGGGGAGACCTCACTGCAGTTGCAACTTCCTTGGGAGGGGCAGGCACTGAGCTCTGCTCTGTGGGGACCAGGGACAGGACTCCAGGGAATGGCTGGAGCTGTTCCGGGAAGGTTTAGGTTGGATATTAGAAAAGGGTTCTTCACCCAGAGGGTGGTTGGGCACTGAAACAGACTCCCCAGGACAGTGGGCGCAGCACCAAGGCTGTCAGAGTTCAAGAGGCATTTGGAAAATACTCTCGGGCACATGGTGTGACTCCTGGGGAATGTCCTGTGCAGGGCCAGGAGTTAGACTTGATGATCCTTGTGGGTCCCTTCCAACTCGGCATATTCTGGGATTCTGTGAAATGGTTGTCCATGCACTAGGAGCAACATATAGCAGATAAGTTGTTCATACTGAATTGGGAATGTACATTTAGATAGGTCTGTTAAATTACATGTCTTAATAGGAGCATAACAAATGGTAAGTGACAAAAAAAATCTTTGTTAAATAAGGAGTCTGTGATGTGGATAAAGTGAACATCTGGACAGCTGATGGAGTATGGCAAAGTGAGATTAATGAAAAGAGCATGAAGAAGACTAGAGACAACATTCTCAGCAACATCCATGATAAATACAAGAATTAATTAAGGAAAAAATAAGCACTATGTAAGAATTAACAAGTTAGTATCTAAAATATATGTCACCGTGTGATAAAGTCTAAGCAGAAAGTACGTATGGCTGAATGTACTGGAGACAAAGAACACTCCACCATTTCCCATTGCAAGAGGAAGAATTGGTTTTCATATCAGGAGGGTGGAGGGGCTCATCCCTCTTTTGATTCCAGTTCTCATTCAGCTGCAATTGGAAATGTTAAGCACTTCCACTGTTGTGGAAAACAGTGGTTTCCTTTTGGAAGGGTGGTGTATACACATCTGCAATGTGCAGGTGATTGGGTTTGACTGGAAAGTGAAACGTGCTGAAAGAAGACAGTGATGATGCTCATGTCAATTGTTCTGTTTTGTTAGCACACCAGGACTGGACATCACAGACAGCAGAAGGTCAAGAAGTCCTTGGAAAATAAAAAGTATGTGAATGTTTCTTGTCTAGTTTGACTGAGGATAAGAAAAAAGCTGACAGATTCTTATTGAAAAATTGTATGTGGTCTTTATATAATATTGTGAATTTTAAGAGTTTAGTTTGTGTGATAAGAGTCTCAACTGACTCTGCTTATTGGTTTATGGGAAAAGTGCTTTTCTGACACTTCAATGTGGGTTTTTTTAAATTTTTTTAAAGGGTTTTAACACTGTGAAGATAAATATTTTAAGTCCAAGACCACATGGTCTTCCAAAATCTATGTATTTTGGGTGTGATTGTAACTGAAAAGCTTTAATTTGAGAATTCCTCTTCCCATGCTTCTGCATTATCTCCTTAAATATAGTATATATTGGTCTGACCTGGTACTGTCAACGTCCCCCACTTATTAATTCCTGAATTGATGGGTTAAAAGTTGAGCTCCATAGCTCAGGGTGTGGGAGAGTATTTATGGAATGGCTGCCACAGTCATCACTCAAGTGATCTACTTATTTCAGTTTGTGAATTGTAGTAGCAAAGTGTTTCTGTTCTCTGTTTTTTTCGTCTTTACATTAATGGTATTTGCCCAGAGAATAGATAGTCTGTGTTTCTTTGACACCCATCAGTTTGCTGTTACGTACAGGAGTATAAATGTCCAGGCATGTCAAACCTGAGAGAATTATTTGAGAACAGTGAAACAAAGTTCTGTTTGATCTCTAGGAAAAAAATTCAGTGCCACTGATTAATCTGAATTAGTCTTAATGTAGTTTGATTTGTGGGATATACTATAAGGTTGTCTTCATTGTGGAAAGCCTCGCTAGTTAAAATTCTTACTAGCATTAAGGCTTTTAATTGTGTAGTGCCAGCCTTGACTCTGGGAATAGAGACTGAAGGAGATCTTGCCCTTTGTGAGATGGAAGATGTCTCTTTTGTAATGATGGGCTGCAGAAAAATTTTTATATTCTACATTGGTTGCTTAAAGATAAATGCATATTTTTAAGTTGAGATTCACTTATGCCTGCTTCTAAAGTTGAAGGTTTGAGGTAGAAGGAATATTTTTCTGCTCCTCTTGAGAGCTTACTAATGACATTATCTAAAAGATGTACTGAAAAATAACAGCGAAGATGGTTTATCTTGATGGCATTTTTCAGTTCCCAAAACACAGGAGATTTAGTGAACTATGGGATGGATGAATTTTTAGAATACTTGGGAAGATGAAAGGGGTATTGTCTGTCAAGTTATTGTGATTGTGTGTATATATATATCCATATACAGATGTGCGTCCATATACATAGGTTTTCAACTTGATGTTTTCCAGGTCTAAGCAGTTTGAGGAGGTGGAAACTACTGTTCTAGGAGTGAACAGTAACTATGATGACACAGTGAGCAACATTTCTTCTGCCTCACCGAAGGGCCCAGTGAACGGGAGCACAGAGTCCAGAAGCAAGCGGACCATTCGCAGACCTGCTTACTGGCTGGAAATGAGAGGAGTGAAAAACAGTGTTAACAAATCTCCAGAGAAAAAAGGTACTTATCACTGTTGGTTCAATGCAAAATGTTCTTCTCTCTTGTTCTTTTGTGAGAGATTAGTTTGCTTCTGAAAGATATGCTGCAGTTCAACCATAAATTACAAGTTTCCTAGTGCTGCTCATGTATTAGAAGAAATAAACTTCTTCCACTGCAGAAATATGGGTACAATTCTCTGACATTACACAGTTCCTTTTGAGTGACTTGTCTATTAAAACTGATGATTCTGTGGCTGAACTCGATTTTATCTGTAGAAGAGATAGGTGGAAGAGTTACGCCAATCATATCAGAAAAATGCTTTGAGAGCTTTGAAAATAGAACCATCAACACTGAAGATGGGCAAAGGGGACCATTCAACAATATTTGGGATTAGACACAACTTTTGTGTTTGATAGGTTATTATTTTTTAAGGGTGTCTTTATTTCTTTTATTTTCTTATTTCTGTCATTTATGGTTTTCTGACTGGGAGTTGGGTCTTAAGTTGTTATAGGAACATTCAGATTTCCTGGCCTAGGAGCTGTAGGCAGAGAGCAAAAACTACAATCTGCTTTATTGTTCTTTCTTCTTATCTCTAAGTCAGAATCTGTATTCCATCCTGTTGTGGGGAGAGGCAAATCCAGTAGCTTGATAGAAACAAGATTTCTGCAGCTCCACACCCCCAGATCCAGCTGGTGGCAAGACTGTGTGTGTATTCCTGTAAGAATAAACGCAGACATAAAACATACATACACAGCAGCCACACAGATCAGCACTCACACAAACAGCACCAACAGCCTCCATCCTGTTCCCTCTCTGGCTGATCAGGATGAAGGTGTGTAAGTGAGAGAAAAGAAGCATATAAAAAGGTATATATAAAAGCAGTACATGTATATGCATGTATGTTTGTGCGTGCACACATGTGCAATGTGGATCTCTCCTGCAGCTGGACTTAAACACTTAGTCTACTCAGTACCTGGCCTTTGGATCCCAGTATCCTCAGTTACTGCTACATGGAGGTACTAGCCCCTGAAGCCAGCAGAGCCGTGCCGGGGGGGTGGGTGCAGACCTTACAGACAGACTCACACTCACAGAGTGCAGGTGAGGTTTTTATGACATAACCTGGCACCTTCTGGGTCTCATCCCGAGGAGGATTATTTTCCCAGACCATGCTGTGGCACTGCTTCTTCCATACCTTCTGTGTCAGAGAATTGCAGGCTGTGGAGTGCCTAAATGTTGCTGAGTTAGAAGACTAACTCACTAGTTAGAGTCTAACTCACTGGTGTCCAGGTGCCTTACAAGAACTACTCTTTTTTTTAAGTATTGAATCCAAGGGTAAGATGGGGCAGCGTAGACTCAAAGACTGAATACTGAGAGTGAAGTGTTTCTGTTCTTACTTATCAGGAGAAGTATCATTGAAAGGCAAGAGGAAATCTGAGCAAGGGGAAGGCGAAGATGTTGAAGACTCTCCCAAGAAGAAGCAAAAAATTTGGGGTAATACAAATAACTTGTAATTCCTAACTACAAGCCTCCAAGTACTTCGGACTTCTCTGCCCAAATGTCATCTTCTGCAGTCTTCAAACTTTATTTTGGATTCTGGATATTTTCTTCTAGGAGACTGTTGACTAGTGTCTGCTTTATGGTGGGAGATGATTGTTGTAATTTCAGTCTGTCTTAGAAGTCCAACAAAGGGAGGGAGGAAAGGAAATAGGGGAAGTGTAGGCTAGTCTGCATGGTTTCAGTTTCCCCGAAAGATTGTAGACTAAATAATCAGACAGATTACTTGTAAACGTCTGGAGATTAGTGAGTAGATGATAACAGCAATATGGGTTTGTTAAGAAATCAAACCCAAACACTTTTCTTTTGCCACAGAGACGGAGGGGAGAAATGCTTGATATCATAGGCCTTTCATTCCTTCAAAAGGTTTGTCCATCAGTAGTTAGGTGCAAAAGGAGATGTACAAGTGGTGAAAGTAGGAGCAGGTGACACAGGAGAAGTGTACATTTGCTTTCCAGTCTTGCACAGATGAGGTTAGGAAAGCCAAGGCCAACCTGTATTTGAATCTTGGAAGGCATGTGAAAGGCAACAAGAAAGGATTCTACAAGAACATAAACAGCAAAGGGAAGACTAGGGGAAGCATGAGTGTGCTGCTCACTGGAGCAGGAGAACTGGTGACAAAGGACATGGAAAAGGCTGAGGTACTCAATGCTTCCTGTGCCTCAATCTTTATCTGTTACAGGAATCCTTCAGGAATCCCAAGAGCCTGAGACCAGACAGAGGGAAAGTCTGGAACAAGGAAACCTTACACTCAGTGATGGAGGACGAGGTTAGAGCACTTAAACTGGATTTATCAAATCATTTGCCAGCAGCCCTGGTTAAGGGGGAAGGTCCCAGAGGACTGGAGGTTAGCCAGTGTGACACCCATCTGCAGGAAGGGTCAGAAGGAGGATCCAGGGAACTACGGGCCTGTTGCTCTGAACTTAGTGTCAGGGAAGGTCATGGAGCAGATTATCATGAGTACCATTATGTGGCACATCTGGGACAACCTGGTGATCAGGCCCAGACAGCATGGGTTTAGGAAAAGCAGGTCCTGCTTGACTAACCTGATGTGACAAGGTGATGCATTTCACAGGTGAGGGAAATACTGTGGAAGTTATTTACCTGGACTTTAATAAAGCCTTTGACACCGTTTCCCACATCATTCTTCTGGAGAAACTGGCTGCTCATGGCTTGGACAGGGGTGCTCTTTGCTGGGTAGAAAGCTGGCTGGATGACCGGGCCAGAGAGTGGTGGGGAATGGAGTGACATCCAGCTGGGGTCACTAGTGGTGTCCCCAGGGCTCAAGATTGGACCATTGTGGTTTGGTATCTTTATTGGACAAGGGGATTGAATGCACTTTCAGTGAGTTTACAGATAACACCAAGAGGGCTCTGTAGAGGGATCTGGACAGACTGGATCAATGGGCTGAGACCAACGGTGTGAGATTCAACAAGGCAAAGTGCTGGGTCCTGCCCTTGGGTCACCAAGGTCTGCCCCAAACCCTGTGCAGCACTACAGGTTTGAGGCAGAGTGGCTGGAAAGCTGGAAAAGGACCTGGAGGTATTGGTCAACAGTGACTCAACATGATCCCAGGTGTGCCCAGCGGGGCAGGAGGCCAGTGGCCCCTGGGCTGTCCCAGCACTGCTGTGGCAGCAGGGTCAGGGCACTGCTGGGGCACCTCCAGTGCTGGGGCAGCTCTGGACCCCTCACACAAGAGACACATTGAAGGGCTGGAGCATGTCCAGGGAAGGGAACAGAGCTGGGAAGGGACTGGAGCAGCAGGAGCGGCTGAGGGAGCTGAGGGGGCTCAACCTGGAGAAAAGGAGGCTCAGAGGGGACCTTCTGGCTCTGCAACTCCCTGACAGGAGGGGGGAGCTGGGGGATCGGGCTCTGCTCCCAGGGAACAAGGGACAGGAGGAAAGGGAATTGGCCTCAAGTTGCACCAGGCTTAGATGTGATATTGGGAACAGGTTTTTCCCCAAAACGGCTGTCCAGCCCTGGCACAGCTGCCCAGGGCAGTGGAGGAGTCCTCATCCTTGGAGGGACTTAAAAGCCATGTGGATATGACCCTTGGGGACATGGATTAGTGATGGCCTTGGCAGTGCTGGGGAGTGGTGGTCTTAAAGGGCTTTTCCAACCTAACAATTTATGATTCTAAGTTCCATGGGGCCTGACAGGTTGCACTGAGTGCTGAGAGCTGGCTGATGCCGTCGTGAAGCCACTCTTGGCTGTCTTTGAAAGGTCGTGGCGACTGGGAGAGGTTCCTGAAGACTGGAAGAGTCTTCAAGGAAGTCTTCACTTGTATCTTCAAGGACAGAAAGAAGGAAGATCTGGGGAACTACAGGCCAGTCAACTTCACCTCAGTCCCTGGGAAGGTGATGGAGAGATACATCCTGGAAAGCATTTCCAAACACATGAAGGACAAGATGGGGATTTGGAGTAGTCAACATGGATTCATGCTGGGAAAATCCTGTTTAATCAACCTGATAGCTTTCTACAATGAGGTCACTAGTTTAGTGAAATAGGAGTATAGAATGATGGTTCACAGTCTGTCCCTAGATTCAATTCTAACTATTGATTTTGTCACCAAGGACTTGGAACTATGTAGGCAGCACAAAGCTGAAAGAGATGGTAAGTGTATCAGAGAAAAGACTGAAAGTGAAAGTGGTCTTGAGGTTAGAGAAACAATTTAAAAATAGAACAGAGAACAATGTATAAAATTAAAAATTCTGTAGTTTGGGAAGAAATGCTATCACAGCTGTAAACCAAAGAACAATCTCCCAGGAGTCAGTGCTTCAGAAGAGGATTCAAGATTTATAACAGATCAAAAGCTGAATAGGGACCAGCAGTGTCATACTTGTTTTTAAAAAGGCAGATGTTAGACTGAGAACTTCGAGAGGAATGTAGGGTTCTCAGACATGTGAAGTAATTCTCTTGCTCTACTGCAGGGTCACACGTGGAATGTTGTTTCCAGCAGCAGGCACTTCAGTTCAGGAAATGTGTGGTCCAGCTGAAGAGGTCAGGGAGATGAGAGCAAAAAGCATAACCCATGAGAAAATGCTGAAACAATAAAAGTCGTTTAGTCTGAAGAAGATAGGAGTGAGTAGAGAAATGGGACTTTCCATTTGGTTGTCATTGTGCTCAGCCAAACTGTGCACAGAGGATGTTTCAGTGTGAAGAGTTCCCATTTCCTGAGCTTTGTGTATGAAAAACCATACACCTAAAAATATCTGGGTGGGACTAATGTCTGCCGCTGTAAATAGCCATGGATTTTGAAGGGGAGTAGGAAACATAATCTTGAAATTCCTTTAAAAAAAAATTGAACATTTCTGAATGAGTAACTTTGAGACAACAGGCAAAATAACAGCCTTCTAGCAAAAAGATCTGGTTTTTTGTAACAAAGCTAGCAGAACTAAGTCTTCTGGTCTGTCTTGTTTGTGTTATAGCAGGAAAAAACCGGCAAGCTGGAACAAAACAAAACTCCAAAAGGAAAGGCCGCTGTGTTCAGAAAGAGACAGAAACCTATGGCACAGGTAAGAAGAGGCAGTTGCTCAGAATTGTTTATAAAGCAGCTAAAAGATAAATGTGATTCTAGGATTTGTATCTGAGCAACAGCTTATATTTCTGGTGTTTCCATTTGGTTCTTTGCTTTACTGTTGACAAGGAAGAGCTGGCTGCTGTCCTTTTGGCACCATGTCAGTACTGCAGAGCAGGACTGGAGGGACTGCACACTGCCTGAGTATAGTTCCACGTGCTTTTGCCACTGCATAATGGAACAGTGAAGGGGGAATCACTTTTTGAACTGAAGAAAAGCCTATTAAAACAGTTGCATTTAAAACCTCATAAAAATATTTATATTTTTTACTCAGCAGAATGTTTGCAGGAAAAACTCTGTAGCTGTTGCTGTCAGATCACCTTTTCTGGGAACCAGAGACTCAAGCAGTCTGTCCTAGAAAAGTAAAACTAACCTTGACTCAGTGAGTGGAATCACTCGGTATTTGTAGTTCACAGCACTCATTAAACACTCCAGTTTTCTGCCAAGTGCTGTTTGATTCACAGACTTTTCCTCCAGCCACCTGGGGAGAGACAGCCTTGAGCTGCTATTACTGGGAAAAGAGGAAAGCCTTTGGATCTTGTAATGGTAAGAATTCAGGCAGATGGTGCTAAAACACTTTCTTCCCAGAACCAATTTCAGTAATTTATAATCCTTGTGGATTATATGCCAAACTTTTGCTTGGCATTTTGCAAAGAGGCCATGAAGTGGAAACCATGTCACACAGAGTGCTTTTCCGTGGCTGTTGACCTGGTGGCGCAGCTAAGCATTCATAGAGTTATAAAGATCCAGTTGGTAGAGAAAAACCATAGACTTTGCCTGAGACTGTTCAGTCACATCTGTGACTGCTTTTGCTGGGAAAACCCTTTTGCCAAAAGACAAGTTTACTCAGCGTGCTAAAGTAATTGTGTAACAGAAATGAACAAAGGAAAAATCTCTACCAGACAAGTGGAAGAACACTCCTAACAAGGGACTGGTAGGATTAAAGAGTGTCATGGTTTGAGAGCTCCAAAATCTAATTCCCTAGTCCAAGCCCCCTCTCACATCTCAACCCAGTGTGAAATGTTTTTTCCAGACGTTACACGAGACTCAAAATGGGGGAAAGGGGATGTATTACAATGAGTGAACAAAATAAATACTACAATACTTTATATACAATCTTAGCTATCTCTACCATGACATAAGTATTTACAATGGATCAAATCTCTTCTCCCCTCCAAATAAAAGTCCAGGAGGGAAGAAGGAAGATCCTTTCTACTTTCAAAGCAGCAATGTCTCTAAGGCAGCAGGCATCTATCCTCTTCTCATGCAGCAGTAGCTGGATCTCTGCCAGTACTCACGAGGGGTATCCAAGCCCCCTCGGCCACTCGTTTCCAAGCGAGGTTCTCCTTCCATAGGCTGTGTTCACCAGGACAAGGGTCACTTCACTACGTCATCACAAAGCTCAGGGGTCTTCGTGACGGTCCTTATCTTCAGGGGATTCAAGTTCCCTACAGAGCTCTGTGCTCTGTCTCAAGCAGTGGGGGGGCAAGGTCACCCTCCACATTCTTCTTGGAGCTTTTCAGCCCCTCTCTGTAAGTGCTGTAGCACTTTAAGACTCTTTCAAGTAAGAGTCCATCATCTTCCTCCTTTCTCGGAGGTCTCAGAGGGGTATGGGGTTTTATTTCAGTTCTTACCCCAACTTCCTCTCTCTCTCTGCTGCTGCCGGCTCTCGTTCTCTTTCTCTCTCTCCTTCCAGGAGTTCTCTCTGTGTTCCAGCCTGCCTGTTGTTGCTGCTTGGTCTTATCTCTTCTGGCTTTCTGCCACCACTCCATCCACTGCTGTTCTGCTGCTGCTTTTCAGTATCTTTTGCTGCGGCTCACAGTGGAGAAACATCCCCCGGCTCAGCTACAGACACTTAGCCCAGTCTAACACTGCTCCAAGTCTCTGCAGCCCCCCCCCGCTGTGGCCCAGCCCCCAGTGGGGCTCCTGCTGCTTCTCCTCGTGGCTTTCACAACATGGCTACTTCTTCTACAACAAAACTACAACTACCTTTTCTTCCATTCTGGTTGTGATATGTTTATATTTTGCAGAAGCGCTCATTGGGTAAAACCTCAAAACTTCAAGGGTCACCACCCCCTGGGGTTTTACCATTTTATAACTTCAGGGGGAAAACTGTTTCCCCCCACCACAAAGAGTTTTGTAAAATGCTCTTCCAGAAGGAGTGATGTGTGCCTTGTCACATGACATACTTAAAGCTGCAGATGAACTACACCTATTGAAGTGTAGCTGGACATGAGTTTGGTAGCATGTGACCTGTTTCTTTCCAGAGTTCATTGTGCACATTGAAGGAAAAAAAGATTTTGTGTTAGCAGTTACATTCCAAACGTTGTGTTTTGACAGGTAGTATGGAAGAACAGTGGTCTTTGGAGATTCAGGACAAAGGCCGAGTTACCTGTCCCACATGCCGGGCTGTGGTGAGAAAGACTGTAGAAGGACTGAAGAAACATATGGCAAACTGCAGGCAGGTAAGAACACGAGAGATGAGCAATTGTTTCTTTACTTCTCTTTATCTTGCCACGCTGTTTTGTGTTGGATTTAAAACCAGTTTCATCATCATCATATCCCTAAGCAAGAGTCCTTTATACATCTGTAAGGGGCTGTGCTTGGTGCTTCTTGGTCCAGCCTTTTGCTGGAGGTTTGGGGTAGTGACCAAAGGTGTAGCTACTTCATTGTTCCACTAAATTTTAGACTCTGTAAAATCTGTTCTTAGAGGGCAGTTACCAGGTCCAAACCAAATGTTATGCTCTCCTTCTCTCTTTCCCCAAAGTTTCCCACTGCTTTGATTAATTAACACTGTGTCCTTGTTTATTTCTAGGAAATGTTCACATGTCATCAGTGTGGGAAGCAGCTGAAGTCTTCAGCAGGGATGAAATACCATGTCATGGCAGACCATAACAATCAGGTAACACAACTGCTGTGCATCTAAAACTCCTACAGGAAGAACAGGCTTTTGTTCCTTCCCTGGCACACACAGAAACAGAACATGGGGTGGTTTTTTTCAAATGTTGTAGCTATTCAAATCTTGTCTGCCTATTATTTTTCCTGTGAGACTTGACATCTGAAAAACAGTAAAGTAGGGATGCCACATCGTGAAAAGAGGGGATGAATTTCTGTTTCGACTGATAATAAGTCATGCATAAAAGGCATTCTCGGTCAGAAAGGAAAAGATTGCTCCTTAGGCTGCAATTTTCAGTCCTTTGCTAGAAAGCAGGAGGTTGTTTTTTTACATCCAGAGCAGACTAGATTTAAGTTCTTTACGACTTCAAAGGTAGAAAAGCAGAACCAGAAATTAATTCTTGTCTCTCTTTACTGTAAAAATACCAATGTTACAATCTGCTTTTCATCTTCGCTGTTACTTTAAAGAAGGTACTGTCTCCTGTTGTAGTTGTGAAGAATTAGAACTTTTGAAACAGTTGTTTGGGTAAGGTTCAGAAAATTCACAACTGTAATTTTTTACACAATTCCCAGTACTGCAGTTTCTGAACCTACAGCTGTATTAGTAAATGGTACAGACCAGGGATCATATTCAGCACCTGAGGATTAGGTCTGTCACTCAGTTCTAACTTTCTATTCAGTCTAAGTGTAATATTGGGTAGTGTAGGAAATAATATACAATAACCATCAGAGAGAGAATAAAGAGCTTGAGCTGTAGTTTAGCACAGATAAATAAGTGTTACAAGCAGGCTTTACTCAGGCTAAGTGGAAACACTAGGACCAGTAAATGTTAAAGATGCGTGATTTTCTGTCAGTTTACTCCTTTTAAAGATAATTCAGGTTTGGTTTAACCCCAGCCAGCAGCCAAGCCCCACGCAGCCTCGAGCTCACTCCCCCACCCACAGGATGGGGAAGGGAATTAAAGAGTAGAAGTGACAAAACTCATGGATTGAGATAAAGACAGTTCAATTGGTAAAGCAAAAGCCATGCACACAAGCAAAGCAAAACAGGGAATTCATCCACTGCTAGCCACAGGCAAACAGGTGTTCAGCCACCTCCAGGACCACAGGGCTCCATCACGCGTCATAATGGCTTGGGACGACCAACGACATCGCTTCGAACGCTGCTCCCCTTCCTCCTCCTTCCCCTAGTTTTATATGCTGGGCATCATACCATGTGGTCTGGAATATCCCTGTGGCCAACTGGGGTCAGCTGTTCCAGCTGTATCCCCTCCCCTGCTTATGCGCCCCCAGGCCACTCACTGGCAGGGAGGTATGAGAAGCAGAAAAGACCTTGATGCTGTGCAAGTGCTGCTCAGCACTGACAAAACCATTTCTACGCTATCAGCCCTGTTCTCAGCATAGATCTGAAACACAGCCCCATACCAGATGCTGCAAAGAATACTCCACCCCAGCCCAAACCAACACAGATATGGAAAGTGATCGTTTAATAAATGCACATCCATAAAATCATAAGTTGCAGACATTTAATTATTTTAGAAGCTTTCCTTCAGTAGAGTGTTTAGTAGTGAATTCCCTATGAGAAAAACTGTAAATGCTGAGTATCATGTGTTTTCCATTCATCTTTCTGCTGTGCTTTAGCCAGTTATGAAGGAGGGAGAGGAAGTGGACGAGCAGCTTGAGCGAGACCGCCTTCGGAAGGTTTTGAAGTGTATGGGAAAACTGAAGTGTACAAGGGAGGTAAGCTGCATTGTGCAAAGTGTGAATTAAACAGCAGTGGAGGTATGAACATAGAACAGGAGAGTGCTGTTGGGTATGCTTTGGTGCTGGCCAAAGCAAGGTTTGTTTCAAGATCGTAGCTATGCTTTTAAGACAGAGTCACATAGAATCATAGAACGGTTTGGATTAAAAGAGACCTTTAATGATCATTTCAATGCCAATTCTTTGTTGCAGATTTTGTCTATCTGAATAGACTAACATTAAAGTTTTCTACCTGCTTGTCTCTGTTCTGTCAGGAAAAGTGGTAGTACTTTGGTCAGCAAACTGTGTATACACTGGTCTCGTGATCACTTGGAGAACGGTTTTCTTCCATGTATATTTCTTCTGTGTTGACAGGGCTGCACAGGCAGCTTCACCAGCATAATGGGATACCTGTATCATGTTAAAAAATGTGGGAAGGCTGCTTCTGAGCTGGAGAAAATGGCTATGAAGTGCCATCACTGTGGAAAAGCATACAGATCAAAGGCAGGACTGGTCTACCACCTCCGCTCTAAGCACGGGCCGGTGAGTGCACCTGACCTGGTTATCAGGGGGCTGTGGGAGGACCTCAGCCTCTCAGACTTGAGACACACGTAAGCTTTTGTCTGCTACTTTGTTGTGTAATTACGGATCACAAACCTTTGCCTTTTCCTGTCTCTCTGGAGTAGTCCTTGATACTTTCCTTCTAGCAGCAGCTGTTTCTTTTCTTTGACTAGGATGAAGCTTTTAATAGTAAATTGGCGTGGCAGCAGTAGACTTTCCCCGACCTGACTTTTGCTCCATGGAAGAGTGATACTAACATAACTTGTGAGATGCTTTTCTTTGCTCTTAAAAGACCCACCATTGGAGCAGAACAGGCAGTGCTGTGGTTGTTGTCTACAAGGGTTTTACAGTGAATGATGAGATACCTTTCAAGACCAGTGACTGCATGAAACTTTCTGCTTGAGCTTCACTGCTGTGACCCCCCTGAACAGATCTGGGGGTCTGTCTCACTAGTGGGATGCACTTCTGTCCTATGTCTGTGACAGTGAACCACAGCTGCTGCAGCATTTTTATGAGGAATTTGTCAGAATATTTATTCCCAGTATTTAATGTAACTGGTGGAACTAGTAATGTAAATGGAACTAGTGAAGGAGGCTCACCTTTTTTGGCCTTCACTGCAGGTCACTTTCCTCCATGAGGAGAGAAGAACAGGGAACCTGATAGAAATGAAACAGGAACAAAACAACACAGGCAGAGTTCAGAGGAGATCTGCAAAGGTGGCAATCTACTATCTCCATGAACTGGCTGGAGAAGAGCTGGCCAAAGAGTGGCCCAAAAGAAAAGTTCTGCAGGACTTGATTCCAGATGACCGGAAGGTACAAGGCCTTAAAAATGCTTTATAGATTTGAGTTTTTACCTTCATGTCAGATGAGTCTTGTACTGGCTCCTGCCCAGTGTTTAGTGGCCCATGGAAAGCAGTATGTGTTGTGGGAGGGATTTGGTTTTGCTCTCTTTCACCTTAGATTACAGTACTACGGCAGCAGCAATTGCTGTGGTGTGTTTTGTCCAGGCAGGCTGTAATGACTGTAAAGTCCTATTGCTGGAATTTTCAGTGGACACAAGGAACATGGGCAGTTATGGGCATGATTTTGCTCATAAGTCATGGGCTACACATCACTCCAGCCACACTGTGATATTTCCGTGTTTCAGGCTTCAGAATTTCCAGGATCATCTTTTAGACTGTAAAGGAAACCTAAGGGAAAATGATGCTTTATGATTTCGGTGGGATAAGTACATTTAGGGGAATTGCTGTAGTCAAGGCTATGGGAAGTTTCAGATTCTGGTATTGGGAGGGTTTTCCAGTTTCAGTTATGTTTATAGGCAATCAGTGAGACAGGAAAACATTGGTTATTGTGATTTTGGCTGCTAGAGTAGAAGAAATAGCACTTCTGTCTCACAGTCTGGAAGAGGAAGAGGCATAGCTGGCAGTCTGTGTAGCCAGCGTTGCTTCCAGCTCTCAATTCCATCTCTATCTCAGCTGAAATACACTCGTCCTGGACTGCCCACGTTTAGTCAAGATGTGCTGTGCAAATGGAAAGCAGAGATAAAGATGTACCGAAGAGTCCACTGCCCAAATCAGGTAATCCTTAAATGTTTCTGAAGCCTCAAAGGGGACAGATTTCATGTCTCTATGAGCCAATAGGCTTTCCACAACCGTGAAACTGCAGTTTGTCTCTCTGTGGGAGACAAATCCTGCCTCGTCTCAATATGATTGTTTAGTATAATCAAGACACTTGGGGATGTCAGGGCATGCTCCTTTTGCCCTTTCTATCCAAATACCCTAGTAATGATCCTTTGGGAATGTGTGTGTTCACTTCAGAGCCAGTAACCTGGTGTCAGACTAGTACAGCTTTTGCATCCAGGTGGGAGCTGATCCATTTGGAGGTTTGAGCAGTGGAAAAATGACAGGCCCCTGCCTTTCTAGCTAAATCTAATTGTAGAAGGGAGGAGTAGAGGGACTTTGTCTGGCACAACACTTAAGCTTTCTTCATTCCACTAGACCAGCTCTAAACCCCATCCAGCCTGGCCTTGGACACTTCCAAGTGTCAACAGCTTCTCTGGCCAACCTGTGCCAGGGCCTCACCACCCTCACAGGGAAGAATTTCTTCCCAATATCCCATCTAACCCTGCCCTCTGGCAGTGGGAAGCCGTTCCCCCACTGTCCTGGCGCTCCAGACCCTTGTCAAAAGTCCCTCTCCAGCTCTCTTGGAGCCCTCTAGTAATACCATGCAGTAATCACCAGTCAGATCCCATGAGAACAAATGGCCCAGTTGGTGGAGGTGATGGTGGATGTGACCATGTGGTGCACACTGTCCGAGAGCCAAAGGTCAGTGGCAGCTGCCCTCTGGGTTTGGTGTAGGGATGATGCCTTCCCCTTGCCCTACCCCACCCCCAGCACTCTCTTCCCAATTATCAGGCTTGCATCCTTTCCAAGTATCAGAATTGCAGGACTATGCTGTGCATGGAGCTGTCTCCAGGGAGCAGCTGTCCTGTGTCACCAACCAGTAACCCAATAGCTTGTCTTGCTCGTCCCTCCTGTCCCAGGGCCTGGTACCCTAAGACTGATGCCTGAAGCTCCCCATGGGACAGGCCTGCAAAGCTGCCTGTGAACTGAGACCGGCGATGTTGGGCACTGTGCCCCTGCTCTGTGCCACTAGAGACACGAGCAGCATGGGAGAGAGTACCTGCCCATGTCTTGTACCTGCCCCTCTGCTTTATTTGAAATTAATCTCTGTTGCACTTCAGGCAAAAAGCAAAGTATCATTTTAATCAGGCTTTTGATAGAGGGTGAGTGTAGCTGTCACAGGAGTCTCTTCATTATGTCCAAAGGTGCTCAGAAACTGGAAAAACAAATATTAAGCTTACTGAAAGCTTAACTCTTTTCAATGGTCTTTTTACCGGAAGCTTTCTGGCTTTGTAGGACTCCATATCTCCCTTCCTCTACCTCTCTTAGCCCTTTTGGAATTATCTTCTGGACAATAAGACCTTGCGCAGGAAGAAGTGATTTCTTACTAGAATGTTACTGACATGCTTTTTTTATTGTTTCAGGGTTGTGAATCTGTGTATGGCAGTGTCTCAGGACTCAAATCTCACCTCGGCACATGTACCTTGGTTGGTAGCCTTCCTGTAACAGCCCCACTGTCCCTGTCCTTCTGATATCCCTTTGTTCAAACTGTTGTCCTGCCGTCTGCTAATCTGAGATCCTCACAAGTTCATAAAATCACAGAACGGTTTGGGTTGGAAGGGACCTTACAGATCATCTCGTTCCAACCTCCAATTTGAGTGCTCCCCTATGTGCTACTGAGGCTGCCGTGGCAAACACTGCTTGAGACCAGTAGGAAGCACCTTAATGGCATCCCTTACAATGAAACAGCAGTCTGACCTGTAGATGCACAGCTACAAGAGCAGTTTTTCCAGATACAGTGCTAGAGACCTTATGACATCTCACAGAGCAGTCCTATGCTTTGTGGGCACAGCTGGTCAATCATGTCGGTGCTCCTGGAGCTAGAGCTTTGTCTGATATGAATGAGAGTTTCTAGTTTTTACTGGGTTCTATCTGAGCAAGATTCAAATGCAATATAGAGGTGTATCAGCCTCCTGGTCAGCAATTGTTGATGGATTTTTTTGTTTTGTTTTGATGCCAGGGAGACTTTGTGGCTGGTAAATACAAGTGTCTCCTGTGTGAGAAGGAGTTCATTTCAGAGAGTGGGGTCAAGTATCACATCAACTCTGTGCATGCTGAGGTAAGGCAGGTGGAGTGGAACTTCAAGTCCCAGGCTGTTGGAGGTGGGGAGAGTATCTTGGGAAGGAAATGCTGGGGGTGTGCCCTGTTTTATTTTTTTCCTTCCTTACTGTTGGGAACAGGGTCCTAGACTGGAGTGGCCTTTGGTTTGCTTGTGTTAAACAGCTGGTCTTATGTTCCTGGTCTTACGTGCCTTGTCTCAAGCTGCTGCTGCTCAATTGAGCTCTGCAGCATTTCCCAAGCCTTTAACCAGGCAATTGCCAAATCAAATCTGCATCCTTCAGACAGAGTGACACTTGAGACACATCAAAGAACAGTGTTGTTAGGCAGCTGCCTTTCCAGATCTCACACTTCAGGAAAACTTGTCCCACAAGACAGCTTTATTATAAGCCCTGATAGGCTTTATTTGGTATTTCCACCACCATCAGTACCAACCTGTTGCCTTCTAAACCCTGCAGGACTGGTTTGATATGAACACAATGACCACCAAAAGCTTTGAGAAGCTAATGAAAATCCGCCAAAGGGAAGAGCAGAGGAAGCAACGGAAGAAACGTCCTTTGACCAGGGGCAGAAAGAAGAAAGCCGGGACCCTGGCTGCCAAGAAGCTCCCCACTGCTGGAGTTGAAAAAATGAGAAAAAATAAGAGGGGTCGTCCACGGCGGGTGAACAATGAGAGTGCGAGCAGTGAGGAAGGGGCACCCCAAGTTGCACAGAGAGCTGAATTTCCTAAAACCAGCCGCAAGCGAGGCCGAAGCAAATCCCTAGAGGATGAGAAGCTGTAATTCTAAAGCTTTTCAATTACAAGCCCCACTTCTGTCCAGCTCATAACTCACAGCACTAATATAAGCAACTGGATGTCTTTGGGACTTGTGACTCAATTCTGCTCGGCGACTTTGATATTGAAACTTTTGCCTCTGCTCAGTTGTGAGGGATTCAAACCAAAGCTGTGGTGCAGAGGCTGCCTCTTCTGGTATAGTTCCCTTGGACAGTGGCATTAGCAGTGTACTCAGTGTGATTCCTACTCTGGTTACATCCCAGTCTCAGATTGGTCACATTAATTGCTTGTTTAGTGGTTTCCAGTACAGCAGATGTCTGTTTTGTCATCTTCCTCAGATGGGTGAGATCAGGGTTCTTTTTTAGCAGTTCTCCCCATAAGGGACTGACTAGCACAATGTTTAGGTCTCTTCAAGGGGGAAATCCTTTCTTGCACAGAATGCACACAAACTAAGCAGTGCTGTGCAGAATGCAGTCTTTGGCTTGCCCTATCACTGTCCTGTCTGTTGTCAGCAAGGCTGCCACAAAAGAGCAGAGACCTTCCCAGTTTGCTGTAGCCTGTTGCACAAGGCTCTAATTCATGCACTGGTGTTTAGGCTGAGCAGCAGATGAGCACAGGTCTGCTTGGAAGGGATGGGACATGATTATTGCCTTTGTCAGGAGCCCACCGTTCCCCTGGCATCTGTCTCCTGTAATGCTGGGCATTAAAGATGCATAAAGAGTCTTCTAGTGCAGCAAGGAATAGTTGCTCTCCAGCCCTTTTTAGAGATTCACTGGCCTTTCAGAGCCCCCAGTAAGTAATATACTGAGATGGCCTTTGTGTACCCGCTGAAGCCCACTTGTTTCAGACTGACCTGGGAAACGTACTGCAAGACAGTGCACACCCGCATTAGCAGCCTGCTAGTGCTGGAACCAGGTTTCATGGAACTGCCTTGCCAGCATGTGGTTCTTTGTTGTGCCAGTGCTTCCACAGTGTCCCTTTGTCCTGCGCTGCAGATGCCACCTCCATTGTCTTACATCACCTGTTTCTTTTCAGCACCACTTCCTCTGTGCTAATGACATATATTAGCAGTGGCTGCCCTGTGTAGAAAAGGTTAGTAGAAGAGGGATCATCATTTTAAGTCATGTGTTGGCATTAGCTCTGTATTATAAGGAATAATATCTTCCTGTGCTCCATAAATCATAGAATCATAGAGTGTTAAGGGGTTGGAATGGACCTTAAAGATCATTTAATCTGCACCCCCCCAACATGGGCAGGGACACCTCCCACTGGACCAGGTTGCTCAAGGCCTTATCCAGCCTGGCTTTGAACACTTCCGGGGCTGGGGCATCCACAACCTCCCTGGGCAACCTGTTCCACTGTCTAAATGCAGCAGATGTCATAGAAGCTACCAAGAAGCAGCAGCACGGGCAATCCTATTCTTTTTCAAAGACTAGATTCTCCAGAATTTCTGTTATCCGAAGACCCACTGTACCAGGAAGTTGCAAAATTTGCACTGTCTGACAAAGTTGCTGCTGCTGAAATTCACAGTGAAGCAGGAAGCAGGTTTGTACATGTGTGTTATTACCAGCATGATCACATTGGCCCTGATGGGGGGGAGTGCTGTACGGCCAGGGTGGTCTCTGAAACTGCCTTTGGAACCAGATGCCACTGTGCTTGCAAGTGCTGCCCTGAAAGCAGACATGTCTGGACTCTGCAGGATGTGTAAGGTCTGCAGTGAGATGGGCAAGATCAGAAGACAGCAAAATAAAATGTCACCAGAATGTGGTTTCTTGTCTGTTTGGTGTGTGGTGGTCTTGGTACCATCCCTCCCTACACAACGCACCCCACCCTGCCCACAGGTTGTCCTTCCTGTTGTGGTGCTGTTCAGTTGTCTGCACAGTTTCTCCTCAGAACTCCACACATCCATACTTTGAACAAACATTCACTACTTTCCCACCCAGTACAATAAACCTAGGAATTAAATGAGGTTTTTCTTAGTGGATTTCAGTCTAGAGTCCTATTTCCTGTCATTTAAAAGTTACTAACAAGACCTCTGTAGACATGGATAATTCATGACCGCCTGGATTTTGTAGTTAATTCAGTAACTTATTCTCCTGCATAATGTGGCATGTGGAAGAAAATCATTCTCTGACAATCCATCCCTGTCCATCAGCATTCCAGCAGATTGTTTGCTGGATTGGCTCAGGCTGGTGCGAGGGGGTGAGGTCGCTGCGCAGCACAAGCACGCTGCTTGTGAGGAGTGAGGTCTGTCCAGGAGCACCTGTGTCCTGCCAGAGGGGGGCTAAGGCAGGGACTCAGGGAGACTGTGGCTGTGATCCACTGCTCTGAGGGCAAGGGGTAAGTTAGCAGAATCCCCTCCCTCACCTGCTACCCATGGTGCAGGAGATACAGCCCAGGACATGGGGTTTCTGGACTGCCAGGGCATGTGGCCAGGTGATGTCCAATTTAGTTATCCCTAGGTCCTTGTCCATCAGGCTGCTCTCTATCCATGGATTCCCCAGGTTCCTCTGGATGACATCCCTTCCCTCCAGCAAATCAACTGCACCACGCAGCTTGGATGAAGATATTACACAGCATTGGTAACACAGATCCTGGAGGAAGGCTGTCCACTGACCCAGCAAACTGGGCCTTGCTCTTACCAAAGAGATCCAGCTCTGATGGAGTCAGAGGTGATAAAAGAGACCAGCCAGTCACTCAATACTTGTTGCAGTGATTAATTGCACTAAAAATGCTGTGTCTTCTCGTTTGAACTTGTTTTAATTTCAGCCTCTGTAATCTGCCTGTACTGCTCAGTCCTGGTAACTGAAATAGTTTTATGGTATCAAAAATTTCTTCCTGCATATTTGTGCTTGTTATTAAGATATATTGGTATTTGCTTATTAGTGAAGATTTGCATCTGTTTGTTAATGAGATATGAAGGTATCCATCTTCCTGTATTTAGAGACTAGTCAAGGCCATGGAAGTAGATAGCTGGCCTCGTTTGACAGTAGAGGGTCCAAATCGACTCCCTTGATTTCTTTTGAGCCCTGGCCAGGCTTTGGCTGAAAACTAAGGAGAGAAGAGAGCCAGATATTTTCTGCACTGAATAGTGACATAAGCTTGGTTGTTTAACAGTATAAAAGCTGGACCCTCTCACAGCGCAGACAGAGCCCTCACCTGCGAGTGGTCGCGGTGTGTAGGATTTCCTGTTTCCAGGGAGAGATTCTCTGGCCCTTCGCTGTGATCAGGGCTCCCCAGCGGGTGATGCGGATTGTGGTAATGTATTAAAGGGTAACTGGTGAGGTATCTTTCTTAATCACTATAGACATTCTGTAGTGATGATTAGGTGCATTGCTAAGCTTGTCTTTTTTAATTCTTTGCTTCTTTTGTAATCCTTTGCTGTGTTGCACTATAGTAAATTTATACATTTATTTTTAAAGTTGGTGTCTGTGTTTCTTGTGCTGACCCTTGTCCCCTGGCAAAACAGTACTTCACAGAGTTACTCTAGCAGATACCTTAATAACTGTATGTTTTGTAGAGCAACTTTTCCAGAAAGCTTGGTTACATAATCAATCTTTTCATTGCTTTAATTTGTCATCAACTTTTTTAATCTGCAGATTTTCTTTGTAATTGTTATATAATTTCATCAACATTCTTGATAAAGATGCCAAATAGCTGCAGATTCTGGGATTCTCTAGGACAAATCCTTATTTACAATTATTTAATAACAAGCATTTAATGTGTTCCAGCGACATTTGTTAACACGTGGGGCCAAGAACATGGCCTTACAGAAATTTATTATGTCAACAGCTACTTTTACAAACATGGACTTGTAATAATTAAAAAAAAATGTTTACAGAAATCTGTTCTCTGTGAAACCACATTGGTCAGTTTTTACTTATGATGTCCTTTAATCTCAATTGTTGGTGTGTCTGGGAGATACCAGAGCGATAAGCTGTACTTACCCATCACACAGCTTGTAATTTTTAAAATATGGGCACACTGGTTTTGCTTTGGGGTTGGGTTTTTGGTTTGGTGTGGGTTTTGTTTTGGGTTTTTTTTGAAGAGGAGAGAGAATATATTGTGGTTTGGGAGTTGTTTGGTTGTTTTGTTTTTTCTTAATCCTCAAGGATTTCCCCATTGTTCCAAGAATTGTTAAAAGTCATTAATAATTCAGTAGTGTTCAGGAAAGTACTTGCTGTCCTTCCCTGCAAGTTGTGCAGTGCTGTAGCTTTAGACATGTTTAAGCTGTTTTAATAATGAATTAATAATAGTAAGAAGAATGTCCAAAAAAATGGAGCTGTTGTGTCAAGAGGAAACTGTGAAATGGGGTGCAACTCATGCAGAGACATCCACTGCAGTTTGTCATTCCTGCCTGCATGGAAAAAAAAGTGTGATGCTGAGTGTGGCACCTGAGGATGAAATCACTGTACACCATGCAGTCAGCTCTATCACTGCGTCGGGGTGGGGTACGTCCTGTTTTGTTTGGCATTCTCCTTTGCTAAGGGCACCACACCTGTGCCAGACAAGCTCTTCTGCTGCTCCACTTCCCTTGCAGTGACATTACATGTAAGTGGGATGTTTCCCTGTGCAGCTGCAGCTGTTTAGGAGCCTGGGATCAGTTCCCAGAGCAGTCTGGTCCTCAGTGCTTGCTCAGTGACCTCCATGGCGAGTGCAGGGTTAATGTCACACTGGGATATGTGACTGTAATGCTGATAATGAAACCAGCATTAAGCATGATGCTATTTCTCGAAGTGTTGCTTGACTGAAGGCCCTCTGTCTTCAAAATTAAGTAGGTCAATCTCATAATTAAAATACAGCAGGATTGACAATGAGATTGGGGGTTGGTGGTTATATTGGGCAGCTCTGCTGAGACATTAATTAGTACAGTGTCCCTTTTTTATGCATTTTGTATCAGGTCCAAAACCTCATCTGAATTATGCTCAAAGGTCTTCTGAATCAGAGGCTTTTGTTTTCAAAAGGTGCAGTTGCATTTCAGAAGGAAGTCTCTGCCTTTCTTCAAGCAGGTAACAAAAATCAGGTAGTTATTCTTCAAACGTAGCCTGCATTGAGCCACAGAGCCACCATAACCAGAGCACAGTTCCAGTGATTGCCTGGAAAGACAGAGCCAAATTAAAGGTTAGGAAAACCACAGCCAGTGCTGTCAACTTTCCCTCCAGCTCCTCCTCAAGGCCAGGGAGGCTATTGGTCCTCTGCATGCTTCAGCAGGGGCTGGTCCCCAGATGTGCTGGGGTGGACAGTAGGGCCTGTCCCTCACCTGCCCTTGGCTGGCCCTGCTCCCTCTGGGGCAGCCACAGCCCAGGGCACTGCCACAGCCAGTCAGTGTTCCCTGCTGGCCTGGGCAAGGACAGGTGGTACCTGTGGTGCCATTTTCCTGGATGGCTGCTTCACTTCATGGAAAGCAGAGACCAGTTCATGCAGCAATAAGGGTTATAGGAAGGAAGATGGCTAATGTGCAAAGGAAGGATGTGAAAGGGAGACAAACTTCATCTGGTTTAAGTACTTGGTAAGCAGGTAAACCTCAAAAGAAGACATTTCCACACACAGAATCGTAGAATGGTTTGGGTTGGAAGGGACCTTAAATGTCACCTGGTCCAAGCCCCCATCATGAGCAGAGGCATCTTCTACTAGATCAGGTTGCTCAGAGCCCCATCCAAACTGATCTTGAATGCTTCCACGGACGAGGCACTCACCACTTCTCTGGGCAGCCTGTGTCTGACCATCCTCATTACAAAAAACTTCTTCCTTTAATCTAAATTGGCTCTCCTTCCGTTTAAACCACCACTCCTTGTTCTATTGCAGCAGGCCCTACTAAAAAATCCCTCCCCACTTTTCTTGTAAGCTTCCTTTAGGCACTGGAAGGGGCTCTAAGGTCTCCCCAGAGCCTTCTCTTCTCCAGGCTGAATGACCCCAGCTCTTGCAGCCTGTGTCCAGAGCAGAGGGGTTCCAGCCCTCAGAGCATCTCCATGGCCTCCTCTGGACTTGCTCCAGTGGCTCCACATCCTCAGTGTTTCTCTTCATGCTGAGAACCTCAGAGCTGAATATCTTCAACTATTTTTTGCCACAGCTGCATTTAGAATTTCTGAAAGATTTTGAGAAGGTCCCAGACCTCTTTAAAAAGTGAGCTTGCCATGCATTAAACAGAATGGTTGTCATGTTGGCAGTTAGATGAAGCATTTGGAGGAGCCATCTGGATTTTCAGGGAAGTGAGGCCACTGGGAGAATCCCACAGGGATCCACATTAACACTGGACTGTTCAAAATGTTACCCCCATGATATAGGAAGTAAATGGGCAGGGATGAAGGCCAGGTTTGAGGATTACACTGAGCAGTAAAAATTAAAAGGTAATCACAAAGAAATGCTGAAGCATCTTAAAATATTAAGTGTTTGGGAGGTGGAACAGCAGATGAATTTCAGTAGTATAAAATGAAAGGGCCCTGATAGTCTCTGTACATTGCCCTTGCAGCCCTTCAAAGGTGGATTGAGTTGGTGTTTAAAATGGCGATATCCTGAAAACCTACAAGAATACTTCATAACTTCTTAGGCTGAAGTGAACTCTTTCCTCTTCAAAACGTCTTGCTGTCCTACATCAAACACCATCCTTCAGGATAGACTCCAACCACCCTGGCCCTGGCCCCTGCTTCAGAACTGTTTCTGTGCAGAACAGAGGCAAATCAGGGAGGACACTTCAAGCCTACTGGCACTGGCTCCAGGCACTGCATCGGAGCCCACTGCCTGCTGTAGGGACACGTCACATCCCTGACACAAGTGGGTGGCTCAAAGATCCAAAGCCAACCCACAGAGCCTGGTAAATCCTGCTCTTTCCAGCCAGGGTGACTGGGTCCCTGCCACCCAACAAGGGAGTCTGGTCTCTGATATCCCTGGCCGGCTCTCATCACTAGCCACTTTCATGTGAGGGCTACTCTAAGGCAGTGCCTGAGCAGGAGATGGAGGTTCCATGGCACCACACCACTGCCATGCCTGGCACTTGCCAGTGCCTCTCCATTGCATGGGCTGCCCAGTCAGTGCCTCATCTCATTGTCCCATGTCCCTGACAGCTCCCTGCCCTAAGCCAGGGAGATACAGGCTTTGCACAGGTTTCCCCTCCTTCCCCACCACCCTGGCTCTGCACATGTCCATGTGGAGCACTGCACAGCGGCACAGGCGGGTTCAGCACTGCGCTGAGCAGAGGTGTGTGGCAGAGCCAGGATGGTTGGCAGCCACGTACTCTCTCCTTTCTCTGGGAACTTCACCTCTGCTCCCAGATTACGGAAACAGCTGCACAATCAGCGCAAGCAAACACAGAGAGCAGATCCCAGCATCAGCGATGCATATGGCAAATTACTTTGGCCCTGTCAGAAGCGATGCCAGGGAGGAGGTGTCAGGGGAAAGGCAGCAAGACAGCCCTCAAGGTGGAGGGAGGAGGCTGGAAACCAAATCAGCATCCCCCAGTCTCACACTGAGAGGAACAACCAGCCCTGTTCTCCACGTGGGCCAGGCCAACACAGGCTCAAGTCCTACCCCAGACACAGAACAGACCATTCCAGTCTCTGCAGCAGCGATGCTGCATGCTTGGCAGCTGCCAGGCATTTAAAAAGAAGCTGTCAGCACATCCCCCTCGGTTTCATAGTTTCTAGGCTAAACAACCCAGGCTAATTTAGGCTTTCACCATAAGCTGCTTTTCCCAAAACTCCCTCTTAAGGATTCTGTACTGGGTTTGTGTGGCAAGGTTTTGGGGGGGAGGGGACAGTTACAGGGATGGCTTCTGTGAGAAGCTTCTAGAAGCATCCCCACGTCCGAGAGAGCCAATGCCAACCAACCCCAAGATGGACCCACCACTGCAGCAGCCAAAGAGAGGAGTGAGGGTATGTAAGAGCAAAACCCTGCAGCCCCGCAGGTCAGTGTAGAAAGAGTGGGAGGAGACGCTCCAAATGCCAGAATAGGGATCCCCCTGCAGACCCTGGGGCAGCTCATGGTGAGGCAAATGTGCTCCTGCAGCCCAGAGAAGAGACCCACCTACAGCCCCTGGAGGTCCATGTGGGAGCAGAGACCCACCTTCAGCCCATGGAGGAGGCCATGCAAGACCACAGGAAGAGTGTGAGGACCCTCTCTCTCAGGAGGAAGGAGTAGCAGAGACAAGGTGTGATGAATTGACCCCACTCACTGTCCCCTGCACCGCTGAGGGGAGGAGGGAGAGAATTCAGGAGTGAAGTTAAGCCTGGGAAGGAGGGAGGGGTGTTGGGAAGATTTTAAGATTTGGGTTTATTTCTCATTGCCCTACTTGATTTGATTAGTAATAAATTAAACTAATTTCCCCAAACTGAGTCTGTTTTGCCCATAACAATAATTGGTGAGTGAGCTCTCCCTGTCCTTATCCCAACCCATGAGCATTTCGTTATATCTTGTCTCCCCTGCCCAGTTGAGGGGGGAGTGATGGGGCAGCTTTGATGGGCACCCAGTGTCCAGCCAGAGTCATCCCAGCACAGATTCCCAGGTGAGTTTTCTCCCTCCCTGAAGGAGGGAGAAAGTCCCTGGCTGGACACCAAACCCCAGAAGAGACACCAGCACTACCAGGTAGAATATCAGGCATCAGAGCCAGACCAGGTTTCTGGCAGGATGTGTGCCCACTACAGAGGTGTGTGACAGTTCCTTCTGCATGGCAGCTGGTCACTGCAGAGCAGCTTTCACTTGGGAGTGCAGTGTTTGCCCAGTGCTCCTCGTTGTCTTGCTGATGGGGGTTAGCTTTTCTGCCCCACATTCAGTGCTTTGTGCATTTATCTGAGCAATAACAAATAAACTTCTTCCCCAGGGGTGGGCTTTGATATTGCCGCTCAGGAACTTCCATCAGTTGTGTGTTCACTGACCATGACAGTACTGGATATTTTTGCTATTGATAGACCTGTTAGATCCTTTTTCAGCTTCACCAGACTGAAAAGGTACAGCTTTGTTGCTTTCATGTGGTATAAATTATCTGGGAAAGGGCTGAGTGGTAACACTCTTATCAATACATTGACACACAGGAAACCCACATTTCAAACACCAGATGGTGTCTAGTTGTCCCATCTTAAAAGAGTATAAAGAAATGATCAGCTGTGAAAGATGACCAGAGTCTGCCCTGTCACAGATGGTGCAGTGCAGATACACAGCGAACTGTTATTAACTGTTTCTTACAATAGAAACTAGGAAGCGCCAGAAGAAATAATTGGGCATCTGGTCTAAATGCAACAGAATAAATTACTTTTCACATTGTACATAATTACATGGCAGAACTCTTGACTTCACAATACCCTGTGATAATAAAAAATATAAATATCAGTTCTTGGGCATACTGAATTCCTCAAATCCAATTTTGCAGTGGATGGTTAAAAAAATGCCATCACAAAATAAACACAAAAGGAGGATCAGGAACTATTAATGGTTAGTGGATATTAATGATTAGCAGAGTGACCCTCCACATTTTATAAAGTTCATAAAGTCTCAAAGTGCTCATATCCACAGTCTGGTCATGGGTCTGAGCCCATTCCTCGGGCAACTGAGGACTTTGCTGTAGCAGCTTTATAGGAAATATCTGTGATTTACTGTACTTTTGCCCTCCATTATTATTATCACAGGAAATCAATTAATTAATTCCACCTCCATGGAGGAGAAATAGGATACAGAAGCCAGCACACACACATGGCTAAGTAGATGGGAATGAACCCTCACAAAAACCTTGGATGTTTTCTTCCAGTGAACATGGCAACAGTTGAGCAGCAGCCACGGCAACCCCAGTGAGAAGACATGGTAGGCAGGCATGGGACTGGTTGGGAGATGGGCTCTGGTGGTACCGGGGCAGGTCTGGCATGTGCACTCTCCCCAGCCCTCCTTTAGACCAGCCAGCAACAGGTTGAAGGAAAATGCTCACCTGGAAAAGGCCACCTGAGTCACGGCAGCAACTGCCAGCTGCTTCCATAGGCACAGTCAGGTCACAGCTGGCCATGGGAGGCTCTGCAGCCAGGATTTCAACGGGGACAGCACTGTTCTGCCACTCTCTAGGGGCAGACACAGGCAGAACTGGACTTGTGCAGACTTGCTGTGTCAGAGAGAGGAATGGAGGACACAGAGATTTGCACATTCCATAAACTTGCTGATTTGGGGAAAATAAGTCCAAGAGTGTTGCGTCCTGTGAAGGGAACAGTCACAGAGGTCCAGGACCCCACTATTGCAGGTCACATCATGTTAATTCCTTTCATAAATCTGTAAATGCCACCTCATGCTAGTTAAAAGCTGACTAAGGTTTAGATTAGGGACAAAAAATCCACGCATCCTTTGTGGGTTTCATTTAATCAATAACATTCATACACTACACAGTATGGGGCAGATTCTGCACAGGCATATCATCAGTCCAAACCTTTCCCAGCTCCAGAGTGCCATGGACATAAACACACAGGTCAATTCCAGAGGTGCTGGCAGCCGTTGCCAGTGTATTCAGTACTGGGCAGAGGAAGATGACAGCAGGGTGATGTGATGCAGATACAGGAGACTCCTGCACCATGGTCAGGACATTTCCTTGCTGCCAGCACTTCTCCAAAAACCTCACATTTTCTTGGGGCAGGCTGGGACTCCAGGGCCCACAGCCCAGGAGGCAGAGGTGAGGATGGGATCTCAAGCCCGCTGCTGGATTTCCCCACTGAATTCCAAGTACAAGGCACTGCAAGGCATGTAACAAAATTTAGACGTTTTAGTTCCTGATTTGTGATTGCAAATTGAATTTTGCCCGGCCAAAACCCCAAACACTCAAATGTTAATTAAATGTGTATGGAAAGTTTGCTCTCTCAGTATTTATTATTTATAGATTGAACCCACAAATACAGATGTGTGTCCCCTTCTCCCAAAGCAGACCATGCTTCTCCCTGTGCACAGTTCCTGGGCTCACAGAGTTGTCCTGAGTGGCATAGCATGTCCTTCCCTGTGTCCAGCACAACTGATCCAGAGTGTGTGAAGCCTGAGAATGCCATTCAGCCAACAGTGGTTGCTCAGGGTGGTCAGACACAAAATTTCCCAATCACAGCATGATTCTCCTCCCGTCCGAGCAATAGGGCTACAGCCTGAAGCCTGTCCTGTCCTAGGGAAAGGACAAAGAAACCAAACCCATTGCAAGTGGCTTTGGGGGGATGCAGAATAAACTGTCACACAGTGCTAATGCTGTTTCTGCTGTCAAAAAAAATCATTACCCACTGATACCTAAAATTGACCATACTGAGCTTTCCAAATAATGTCTTTTAAAAGTTGTCACATCCTCTTTATCTGAGCACTCCTGTGCAGGCCAGAGCAATGCTGGGCAAGCCAGGGATCCTTGGCTGGTAGGCAGGCCATGGAGCAGTTAACATTAACATAAACAGCTAGCTCTGCATTAACCATATGGTTATCAGAGTGACCAAGTGAGAATGGGTCTTGCAGAGAAGAGACAACTGGCAATCTGTTCCTGTAAAACCTCTTGCAGTTGCCAGGTCTACTCTTGGCTTTCCTGAAGTTCCCTCTCCAGCACGCAGATTGAGGGAGAAGGAGCCTTCTAACAGGACTCTACTGGGAAAGCAAAGCTGGCTCACCCTGCTCCCCACCACTGTAGACTGCAATAGCAATTACGTTCAGCACAGGAAGGAGGTAGGCTCCTGATGCATGAAGAGTGCCTGAAAAGCAGCATTAAATAACCTAGGTGGGGCCATTTCGACCATCCAACCTGCCATGGAGCTGCAGAGTTAACATAAGTCCTGCTAGGCTTCAATGTCCACTTGGCTGGAACTTGTCCCTTGCACAAAGACACTGCAGATCAAATCCTTCCCACAACTACCTTGGTCTTCCACAGCTCTCCCCAAAGCACAGACTGATTCTCCTATATCTAGGAAAGACCTCCTGCAGTGACCAGGAAATACTTTTAGGGGCCTCAGTGCACTGAACTATGCATGTATGTGCCCACATCTGCACACATGCAAACACTGATGTACTTTTGCTGTGGGCTGACCTCATCCAGGCCATGGTCTAAACTGCTATTTGGCTCCAGCTGTGCTACATGACCAGGACAATGCAGGCTACAGCCAAGGACATCAGCTGGGCAGGGAGGAGCCTCAGGAGCCCCCAAGTCTGCCCAAAGCCACAGCTAGGCTGAGCCACCTTAGCAACCCCTTGGAACCATAGATTCCCACCAAGATTCTCCTTCCTGTAAATTACTGCTGTGAGGCAATAGAGGATGGTTTGGGTTCATTTTCTTATTTCCCTACCACTTCACTAGCCCAGTGCTGCCTCTCCTGGGAATGGGACACAGCCATGCCTGTGTCTTCATGTGCGCATGGAGCAGCACCCTGGAGGGGCCAGAGCACTCCCAACTGCAGAGGAGCTGTGGGACTGTGCTGCAGCATCAGCTCTGATGTCGGCAGTGCCCAGCAGTCGTGACACCAGTGGGCCGATGGTGCTCACTAGGTGTGACCATGGCCCCACGGCCCAGGACACGTCTCTGATTGTGGAGCCTCTCGCGCTGGAGCGAGCGGCTGTTGGGAACTACTGGGGGTCCAGCACGGGGAGAGTGGGCGCCGGGAGTCACTGGGGGTGCAGCATGGCGGGGCACCGGGGGTTTCTGGAGAACGATACCGGGAGCGGCGCTGGTGGCTCCGGGGGTCCAGCACGACGTGCGGGCGGTACCGGCGGTTTGGGGGGGCGGCTCGGGGCGCGGTGCTGAT
>NW_020885081.1:223623-242981 GCF_003945725.1 Corapipo altera | reverse complement strand
CTCCGTCCCGCGGCACAGGGAGCCGGGCCGGTGCCAGGGCTGCCGCCCGGCCGGGCCGCAGCCCCTGCCGCCATGGCCCGCGTCTCGGCGCTGCTCAGCCCCGTCCTGGTGCTCTTCGGCTGCGACCTCTGCCTTGTGCGAGCCAGTAAGTGCGGCCGGGCCGGGAGGGCACCGGGGCCACGCGTCGCTGCGGACCTGGCGCCCCCCGGGCGGGGGGACCCTGCCGGGCGCCCGCCGCTGCCGTGGGCTGCGGCCCCCCGGACTCTCCCGCCGGTCTTCCCCCCGTCCCCGGCGTGGCCTTGGCCGCAGACCCCGGGCACCCCTCGGGCACCTCTCGGGCATCCCCGGGACGCCGCGGCCCCTGAGCCCCCTGTGCCTTCGGCCGTGTCGTGTCCCCTCCCCGCGGGACGGCTGCGGCCGCGCTGCCCTTCCCGGGGACTCCCGCCGCGGGCGCTCCGTGACCCGCGGAGCGCGGCCCCCGCATCCCGTCCTGCCCCGATGGAGCTCCTGCCCCGGGAGGAGACGCTCCGGGCTGCGGCGGGCTGCGGCCGACCCCGCCTGGCAGGGATCCTGTCCCTTCCTGCCGGTGTTCGCCGGGACACGGAGCTCAGTGCACCCAGGGCACCGCTGTCCTTGTGCCCCTTGACTCGTCGGGATGACTCGCTGTCAGCAGCCGCCTCCTGCTGTCAGTTTGCCCCTCGTCAGGTTACTGAGATATTAAATCGAATTGCGAGTGCCAGACGCGTTCTGCTACATTCTGCCGTGTTTTCCGTCTCCTTGCAAGATACGTGCTGACGGATTCAGGAAGAGATGCAGTCAGGGGTGTTAAAAAGGGGCCACTTATTTTTAGATGTGCGGTCTGGTGCTTACTCCCTGCTGCAGCAGTAAGTTGGGCAAACATCTGGGTGCCCTTGAGCTGTAGCCCCAAGGGCACGGGCCGAGGGGCAGGGGTGATCCCCTCTCCATGTCACAGCAGGATGAGGAGGGCACCGATGGAGCTATGCCCCGTCCCTCTGCAGCACCACATCTGCCAGCATCCCTCATCAGGGGTATCTGTCCAACCCCTTTGCTAACCCATGGAGATGGGCTGTGTGGCAGATCTGGTCCCATGCCCAGCTACCGACTGACCATCCCTCCCACTGCCCACCAGCCATCCCTCCTGGTGCCCAAATGCAGGCTTGCAGTGCTACTGGCTTCTGCGCACAGCCCAGGTCTTCCCACCCCTTAATCAGGCTCAAAAGGAGCACACTGCTGTACAGGCAGGAGAAAACCTGTGCCAGGCCTTAAGTAAGTGACTGTGCTTTCTGTGGGATGCCCCTTTTGTAATACAGCTTTAATAAAAAGTGAAGCTGGACAACTTATAAATGATACAGAATCATTAGTGGTTAATGCACTGAGCAAGGCTAAACAGTGGCACACTTTTCCCAGAGAGCTCAGCTTGGCTTTATAGCCAGAACATGGTTATCAGAGAGCATGTTTTTTGGAGCCCTTGCATTCACAGATCTTTATGGCAACAGCTCTGGCATGAAGGTACTCTGACCTCAGCTGCAGAGCTGTCTGGACGATACACAAAGCTTTGTCCTTTGGAGGTCTTGTTGTAACAACTTTCAGTGAGGTCTCATCTTGCATATCATGGAATCCTGGAATGGTTTGGGTTGGAAAGGACCTTAAAGACTGTCTAATTCCACCCTCTCTGCCATGAGCAAGGGCACCTTCCGCTAGACCGGGTTGTTCCAAGCCCCATCCAACCTGGCCTTCCAGGTCAGGGGCAGGCACAGCTTCTATGGGCAACCTGTATCAGGGCCTCACCATCCTCACAGGCAAGTCTTTCTCCCCCATATCCCATCTAACCCTGCCCTCTGTCAGTGTGAAGCCATTCCCCCTTGTCCTGTCCCTCCAGGTCCTTGTCCAAAGTCCCCCTCCAACTCTCTTGGAATTTTTAGGCACTGGCAGGGGCTCTGAGGTCTCCCCAGAGCCTTCTCTCCAGGCTGAACAACTACAGCTTTCCCAGCCTGGCTGCAGAGCAGAGGTCATTTAGATTAAGCACTGTCCCATGTATCTAGGGTTAACTCCTCCAAAGTTTTGACTTCTGAGGCTTCCTGTCTTATCTTTTTCTGCCAGGAGCGCAAATCCCGTGTGCTCAGAAATGTATTTTCTACAGTTCGTTCAGTGTCAAACTGACGAAGGAACACTGGTTTTTCCAGTGCAGAACTGCAGCCTGGACACCATGTCTCCTGTCACACAGGTTCAGGGCTGCTGGCCTGGAGGCTGCACCAGGTGTGTTTGAGATACGTGAGGTCTGGCACACTGAGCCATGTGTGCTGTGGCTCTGCTGTGCCCCCAGATCCTCTCACCCTCCTGCTACCAGTGAGTGTAGGGGCCTGTGGAAGCTCTGGCTAAGTACAGCTGGAGCAGTTCTGTCAGCCCCAGGTGGACCCAGCAGCATGGCCTGTGAATCAGTGCAGTGCCTTTGTTCTCAAATAATCGAGTGACAGTCCCAGGGCCGTGTCTCAGCATCCCCAGCCCAAAAACCTGGGCTGGGCCAGGCTGGGCTCCCTGCAGAAGCCTAGAAAATTCTTGTGCAGAGCTGGGAGCCTGCTACAAGCTCCATCCACAAACTTCTGTGTCACAGAGATGTCAGACCCTGTCTTTAATTTCCTCACATACACTTAAAGGTTGGGAGTCCAGTTGCCCCCATTGCACATGTTCAGGACTCTTTTTAATTCTGTTAGATGTAAAAAGCCCCCTAATTTATTGCTGTAGATGTATCCTGTGGAGCACCGTGTCCTGTTCTTGTCCCGAGGCCAGCTGGCAGGGTTTGGTCACATCCATAGTATTAAGCTCATGAGTTCCAAAGAGGGGGGCACATCAGTGCTACCTGCCAGGAATGGTTTCTGACTCGTGCTAGCTCCCAGGCCATGCCCAAGGGTGGTTTGGACACATCCTGGTTGGTGTAGATCAAATCAGTTCTCGAACGAATCTCCACCACTGGATTCTTGGGCTGTTCTGACCCCACTATGTTTGCTAGCACAGTGGTGCTGTAGGACAACTGTTCTTACACCTGCAGGCCAGCAGAACCATGCAGCCCCTCATACTCCCACACTTTGAAATGCCTCTGCCTGGGACAGCACGGGGGAGTGGTTGGTTGCCAGCTGACAGGGTGCTGCCACAGCTGGGCTGTGAGCTGTGCAGCTGACCTGACAGTGGCCATGGCTGGGGTGGAAAACCATACCAGGCCCAGCAGAAAAGGACTTGGGGTGCTGGTCGACAGCAGCTGAACATGAGCCAGCATGTGCCCAGGTGGGCAAGAAAGCCAAGGGCACACAGGCTTGTGTCAGCAATACTGTGGCCAGCAGGACCAGGACAGTGGCTGTCCCCCTGTGCTGGGCACTGGTAAGGCACCTCCAGTCCTGGGGGCAGTTTTGGGCCCCTCACGACAAGAAAGAAAATAAGCATGTCCAAAGAAAGGCAATGGAGCTGGGAAAGGGGATGGAGCACAAGTCTGATGAGTGACTGAGGGAGCTGAGGGGGGTCAGCCTGGAGAAACGGAGGCTCAGAGAGGACCTTCTTGCTCTCTACAATTCCCTGACAGGAGGGTGGAGCTAGGCCAGGGTCAGGATCTTCTTCCAGATAACTAGTGATAGGACAATGGGAAATGGCCTCAAGTTGCACGAGTTGGGAAGTTCAGGTTGGATGTTAGGAACAATTTCTCATTGAAAGAGTGGTTAAGCATTGGAACAGGGGTCCCAGCGCAGTGGTGGAGTCACCACTTCTGAAAATATTCAAGAAATGACTGGACATGGCACTTTGCGATATGGTTTAGTGGGCGTGGGGTTATTTGGTCAAAAGTTGGAGTTGCTGATCTTGGAGGTCTTTTCCAACCTTAATGATTCTATGATTCCATCTGCAGGGAGCTCAGCTCCTGTGCCCACAGAGTACATACACCCTGGGCAGTGGCCAGGGCTGGGGCCGTGGCTTTGGTCAGCCTGTTTTGCTGATGGCGTATGGGAAAGCAGAGTGCATGGATACAGACATGGCTCAGGGGCTCCCTCTCATAGGCTAGTGATAAACCAGAACCCTGCTGGCAAAACTACAGAGAGACATTCTTTGTGGGATAAAGGATATTTGAGTGTATCTTTGAATCTCTTCCAGTTTTCCTGACTCCTGTTCTGAAAGAGAAGCACAGAACCCTGTGATATCCTTGTTCATGTTGTCTCCAGTGACCCTCTCTCCTGATGGTGTGTCAAACTTCTGGAGATACACTCAGTCCCATGGTCTCTCTGAGAACAATTATTCATATTTTCTGGGCTCTCCTGTCTGTTTTAATTGCCTTTGGCAGACCACAATCCTGAACTTCTCGGAGTGGGAACCACAGCCTTCTCCTGGTTTGATCTGGAGCAGGGTATTTTCAGATGTGAATGAATGCACTAAAATAGCTGGCCTGCAGAAAACACCTTTCCTTGCCACTCTAACTGGGGTTGTTGTTGATGTCACAGCTGACCTTCCTCTTATTCTCAGGTGCCCTCTGGGGCTCTTTTTCTATCTGTATAAATCACAACACTGACTTTGTGCTACATGGGCAGCTTGTAGAACAACACTGACTTGTTTATGAGAGTCAGGACACACGGAACAGCAGCCTCAGTGTCTTTCATGTGCTGCTGTGTGTTATTTCAAGACAAAATTTGGCTTTGTGTGCAGGACTGCGTAGGGTCCTGCCATGCTCTTAGTGCTGTGAAATCTCAAAGTGGTGATGGTCAGTCAGGGGTCAGTCAGGTCAGCTTTGTGCAGAACAGCAACGGCTGAGCGTTGCTGCCAGCTTTGCAGCCAGTGGCACCGCACTGCTGGGACAGCCAGCTCTGCCTTCAGCATTGGCCTTTCCTCCACACCCTGGAGCAAGGAGTAATGCCAGGCAGGGGAAATGGCCAGATTGAGTTGCAGAGTGTGTTTATTCCAAGCTGCCCCATTTTTCTGTCACAGTATATCATTGCTGTGTCTGGGCTGCTTCCTACGCACTTCTGGGTGGTGTGCCAGGATTCGTGATGTGCCCATCCGCAGGACAGTCCCAGAGCTCTGTGCCTGCACGCTCCTCACACACACAGTGGGCTGGCAGGGCTCAGCCTCATGCACCTGCTGTGCCACTCCTCTCCTGGGGACAGATTCACCAGGGAAGCTGCTCCCTGTAGCCCTGGCCAACATGTTGCCACAGGCAGGTGTTGGAGAGGCCCCATGGTGGTGTGCAGGGATGAGTGCCTGTTCTAAGACATCTTCTTTTGCCTCTTTCCTATGCCTCGCCTTGCTCCGTGCCTGGCTCATCCAGACAGGCCACCGTCCCCTGTCAACGTGACTGTGACACAACTGAAGGCAAACTCTGCCACAGTCTCCTGGGACGTCCCAGAAGGAGATGTGGTCATCGGCTATGCCATCCTACAGCAGGTATCCAGGCTCTGTCCCCAGGGGGCTGGGGACACTGATTACCAGCATGCTCCTATGTCAACCCTTTTTCCGCAGTCTGAGGCTCCTCTGGTACCTGCCCGAGGGCACCTGCACTGCTGAGATGCCCTTCCCAGGGCACCCCATCTGAGCCATCCGTCCTGGTGGGAGGCAGCAGACCGCAGGCTGCACTGGGAGTAGTCCCTCCAGTAGCTTCTCTGTGATTTCTCTGGATAAAAATCTTGCTTCAGCCATGACATAACCCTTCCTCGTTTGCTTGCTCCACCTGCGCAGCCCTGGGTGATAGTGGCTTCTCCAGAGAGACACCTGGCCCTCAAACCATGCAGGGATGCTGCCTAGCGCAGTGCCGGCCACCCTGGCCCACCCCAGGGTGGATGATTGCCTGGGAAGGGAGGAGTGAGGGCAGTGTGCCCAGCATAGCCCTGCAGCCAGGGGACTGTGCCTGTTGCAGCTGGGAGCAGCCTCTGGGGGCTGACAGCTCTTCCCTCTGGCAGCGCCAGGACGGGCAGATGCAGCGCTTCATCCGGGAGGTGAACACCACCAACCGTGCCTGTGTGCTGTGGGACCTGGCAGAGGATGCCGACTACATCATCCAGGTGCAGAGCATTGGCCTGTATGGGGAGAGCCAGGCCAGCAAGCGTGTCCACTTCCGCACCCTGAAGGAGACTGACCGCCTGCCTTCCAACAGCTCCAACCAAGGTGAGCTCCTTACGGCTTGTCCAGGCACTGCTGGTGGGGCCACACCTGGAGGTCTCCACAGCAGACAAGCAGGGATTCAGCAGCCAGTGAGGAAGGTGCTGCCCTGAGCAGCAGGCTGGGGACACACTGGGTTGTACAGGCTGCTGCTTTGTCCGTTGTGGCCCTGATAATGTCCCCAAGCCCTGGTTTGCAGCCCTCCTGTCCCAGGTCTTGGCACCTATTCGGCTAGGCAGACTGTGGCCAGCACAGCTGCTGCCTGTAGGAAGCCAATACTGAACAGGCTCTCAGATCATCCAGCCTGCAGGCTACCAAAGGAGAAATGACAGAGCCCCACGGTCTCCTTTCCGACCCATATCCCTGTTGCCTTGGAGTTGCCTACATGCTGGCCCGTGAGAGATAATCCAAGAGATAATGGCCAGAGAGGGCACAGGAGTCTGTCTCCAGCACTAAGTATGAGAGGGGGTCTTGAGTATGGTAGGGCAAGCAGATGGGTGACTTTCCTCAGAACTTTTCTGTTCAGCTGAGAGCCTTCCTAACCTGCCCTGGCCCCTTCATAGGGAGTGATCTCAGTGATTACTGGCATGCATTGTGCAGTCCCTATGTGAACCCAAACAAGCTGTTGGAATGACTGACTGCCTTTGTAGCAAGGATAGTTAATTTGACACAGGAAAGCCATAGGATGTATGTCCTCTCCCCAGCCAGGATCCTTGTTTGGGGGAAGTGGGTTTCTCTCCTTTGGAGTTCCTCAGATCCTCCAGTGTTGCTATGTGCAAGGGTATCTGTTGCCAGCCCTGCCTAGGGTCTCTTCTCTGCAGGTGACATCACCATGGAAGGGCTAGACAAAGACCGGCAGCTGCAGACAGGCGAGATTATCATCATCGTGGCTGTGCTGCTCATGTGGGCAGGTGAGTGCCACAAGCAGCATTCTGGTGGGCTGGGGCAGAGGTGCAATCCAGGATGCACAAAGAGGATGTGGCTCAAGAGAGTGCAGAGGCACACTGATGTGGGTCTGGCATCCTTTCCAGTAAGTCCATTGAATCTCTGTAGGAGATAGAGCCAGTGGGGTAAAAGGAGCAACCACAGCCACTGCTCAGCTATCATGGCCTGGAGTATGTGGAAGAGCAGGAGACAGTGTGGGACCCAGAATTACAGGGTGGGAGCATCCCACATGATGGTAATGAGTGGGTGTGTTGCTTGGGCCTTAGCTAGTGTGTCTGACACCTGATAACACTGCTGCACTGGCTGGTGCAGCTGTAAGGTAGGTGATGTGCTCCTGTACAGCATGATTAAGGCTAGTGCTCCAGCAGACAGCAGGTTGCCCTGGAAGCATGGGAGCCTAGTAGGTAAGTCAGCTCCTGACTAGTCACATGCAGCTGCTATGAATGGGAATTCATTGGTCCCCTACTTCCTTCCCAGGAAAAGTGGATTTTGTCGTGGTATCTTGCAGGAATCTCTCCTATTCCTGTCCTTGACACTTTCCTAGTGCACTGGAAGAAAATACAAGACAACGTGGCACAGGTTGGTGTGCCAACAGGGAGGAGTCAGGCCCACTCTGTGTGTGCCTGTGTGTTATCACACACGCACTGGAGTTTGACCAGCACAGTCACAGCTGGGGGCATTGCTCCATACTCCTGTGTCCAGGGTCCCCAGGTGTGGGACATGCTGTGTGAGATGGGTGCTGTGAAACCATGGCAAAGTGACTGACTCTACAGCCAGTTTGCACAGACAAAGCCAAGGGCTGGTTTTTGTGAGAGTCACAAACACTAGTGCCTTGCTGGAGGTAGTCCAAAACCCATCCAGCTGCTCACTGACCTCACTGTCCCTCTCCAAGTGCCTGAGCATCTGCCCTTGGTGAGCACTGAGCATGTCCCGAGTGCCCAGTGGCCTTGGCCACTTCCATGCCTGTCTGCCCAAGGAGACTGGCCCAGCCCCACATGCAGAGGTGCCTCGGGTGGTGCAGGCTGATACACGAAGGGTGTGGGTGTGCAGCACCCTGGGGAGCCCTGGGTGCCACTGCTCTGCAGCTGGGATGCTGCAAGGAGGGGAGGCAGGCACGGCCAGTGCGAGGGAGTCCTTCATCCCATCTTTCAAGGGAGTCCTTCATCCCATCTGTCTTTTGGCAGCGGTGATTGCCCTGTTCTGCAGACAGTATGACATCATCAAGGATAACGACTCCAATAACAACAAGGAGAAGACAAAGCCATCCTCAGAACACAGCACACCTGAGCGACCGAGCGGAGGGCTGCTGCGGAGCAAGGTGAGTGGGGAGGGCTGGCAGAAGGGATGGCATGTGATGTCTGCTGGGGCTTGTGGCCTCCACAGGTTCTGAATCTCTCCAGAAACAGAAACACTCCAGTTTACACTCTCACCCTAAAGACTGAGGGGTTTTAGGGTGCAGTGAGTCCTGGTCTCTTTGGGGCAGTGTGTGTGCCCAGTGGGTGATTGCAGGAGAAACACTGGAAGAGACAACAGGATATGTCAGATGGGATGGCTCTTGCCCACTCTGTCCTCTCACTGTAACAGACCCTTCACTGTGCCCCTCCAAGGCTGCACCTCTCCTGCACCAATGGACCGGTCTGGCTCCTGCCTGTTCAGGCTGGAGTGGACAGGCTGGGCAGCTGTTCTTGTGGTTCCTGCACTGGTCTGTCACTGCTTACTTTCTGCCTTCACCACAGCCTACTCCAGGTTATCACCACACGAGTCATTCCAGAGCCCTTTCCCCACCCTGATGGAGATGTTGTGCCAGGCTGTGGATGGGAAGGGAGGAGTACTTTCATCTGGCTGATCCCTCAGCACCTGACACTTCTCCCTTTGTTACCTGCCAAATTCAGTGATTTATAGCCCTGATGCTTTAATGGGACTGTGTGTTAGGTTTTTGCTTGTGTCTCATCTGCCGCCTCTGTCAATGGAGGGAACTCCCCTCACTGTGTTGCCTGACTGCCCCACTGATTCCACATCTTGGTTTCCAGTGGATGTCAGGAGCAGAACCTTCCTGTTGGGACTTCAAGGCCCCAGTTCCCCTCCTCCAGATTTTCCAGCTTCTTGATTACTCCTTACCAGAGATCCCTCCTCTTGGATCCCTACTGCAAACTGACCCTGCTCTGCTGAGTTCTGCTGGTCTTGGTGCCTTCTGTGGGCTTGGGGGGCTCTGCCAAGGGGTCTGATCCCAGGGGCACAGCAAAGCAGGGCCTTAAAGCAGATTTTTCTCTCATAGAAGAAATCTCCCTCGGTCAATATCATCGAGGTGTAAGTGCAGCACCAGCTCTGCGTCTGGGGTCCTGAGTGTCCTGCTAGAGCCAAAGCAGGCCTTGGAAGAAGAGGCAGCACCAGGCCCCCAGCCTGGAACTCAGCATGCGATGATCCACGTATCAGAACTCCCACTTTCCCGAGGGCACCTGTCCGGGGATGTGCCTGGAGCTGGCTCCCAGCCATGCATGCAGAGCGTGGCCCTGCCCATCCTGCACGCCTGGCCCCGCTCCCTCGCCACTGTGGAGCACAGAGCTGAGAGCGGGTGGGGGGCCACACCACCGGCTGGGGGGGAGCTGAGGGGAGCTGAGAGGGCAGTGCACTGGCCTGAGGGGTGGCCACGTCCCTGGGCACTGGCTTGGTCAAAGTCCTGGGTGCAGCCGTGGCACTGGATGCCTGCCTGGTGTCAGCCCGGGACAGACCTTGCTCTCAGCTGCCTGTCTGGGCTTGGGGGGCTGCCTGTGGAGGACAGGAGTTGCTCCCCTCTGGGCCCCGAGGCTGAGGGGATGGGGATGGGGCAGTGCAGGCATTGCCCCAGTGCTACCAGGGGAGCTGTGGCCAGGCGGCAGGAGTGTTTGTCTGTGGGGCTGAGCCCAGCCAGCACAGGGGAAGAGTGGATTGCTGCTGGAGAACAGGGCTCCACTGCACTCTGTCAAGGCCACACAGGGACTTTGAGGTCTCTCTTTACTACAGAGGACAAAGACACAAATGAGGATGAGAAGTGAGTGCTGGCACAGTGCCTGGCCAGCCCGCAGAGCCTGCAGCCAGGGCAGGGATTGCTAGTGGGAGCCCCACAGAGCTGGGAGAGTGGGCAGTGCCAGGGCATCGCTGTGGCTACACCGTGTCTGTAGTAGGGCTCAGTGCTGGCACATTCAGGCTATTTGTGGGGAGCTGCTGAGCACTCTGTGAGCAGCACAATGCCTGTGCTGCCTGGAGGAGGCAATGTGGTGAGGCCTGCAAGGTCTCAGCTGGAGGGAACAGGATGATACAAGGAGGCTCTCTGCTGCCCTGGCTGCTGCTCTCCCTCCATGCTCTGCTCTGCAGCCTGCCATGTGCTGGCCCTGCAGCCCTGGACTCAAGCATCACAGGATCCAGCGTCTTCCAGGAATAAACCTCCCAATAAAAGCACTTTCAGGACTCTTCCTTCCAGGTGCTGCTCAGCTCCTGCTGCAGGACTAGGTGGGGAAGGGATGGGATAAGCGACTCCTGCGGCAGGGTCTTTTCAATAAAAGCATCCTGGCTCAAAGGCAGCATTGTCCCTGCAAAGCTGCAGGTCTTGTGTGTGTCTGTGCACATGTATGTGTATCATCTGTCTGGCCCTTAGGAGAAGACCTCTTCCTGCATGCTGTGCAAAAGCTGCAGGTCCTCCAAGGTCACCTTGCACCCCTCTGGCCCTTGAGGGAGAACCAGTGCTGCATGCTGGGCCATGCTGTGCTGCTGGACCAGGGGCACTGGCAGGCAGCACTGAGGATGGCGTCACAGCTGCGTCTCTGCAGAGAGCAAAGACATCCTGGCAGCAGGGCCAAGAAGGGGACAAGGCCTCACCCTGACAGGCTGCTGGCTGGAGGGGCCTGCACTGCTTCCTGCTCAGGTGAGGAAGGAAGTACCTGAGTGGGGATGGGATGCAACTGCTGCTGGGCTGTACCCTGGGCTGCAGGGAGCATGATCGCAGCTCCAGAAAGACAAATACCTTGTTTTGCCCACTGGCTTGTTTTTTAGGGTACATTAAAAAAAATTAGGGCTACCAGGGAAATACAAGAGTAGGCACACACAAAGAATCAAATACTACAGCAGAGATGAGGAGCTAGGGAAGGCACAAAAAAATTGTCAAAATGCACTGGCTGGGGCCAAATAAAAAAAGAAACACAAAGATCTGACATTAAATGTAAAAGTAGGATGTGGTATTGAAGCAAAAAAGACTTCCCCCACCCAAAAAAAAACCCAAACCACCACTTCTTTCTCAGACCATGGCAGTGCAGGAGGGCAGGGAACTGCAGACGTGGGTGCTGGAAGCAGAGGGCCTGACAATGACCTGCTGACTAACAACAGTTACAGGTTGCTATGTGCCCTCAGCTGAGGGAGGAAAGGCACGAGACCAGATTCAATATGTGAAACCACAAGTGAGAAAAACAGCACACAGCTCCTGACTGACTCATGGCACCCCAAGCTTCCCCAGTGCCAGCCTTCCCATGGCACCCCAAGCCTCCCCAGTGCCAGCCTTCCCATGGCAGCTGCCTGCGGCACTCGCTGAGACTGGCCGTGCCACCACGGCTGCAGCCAGTGATTGCTGCTTGACTGGGCTGTCAGTGCCAGCAGCCTGAGAAGGGGAGCTATGTGGAGATGTGACAGGAACCCAACAGTGAGGGCCTCAGCCAGAACATAACTGCAAGCTGTTACTTGACAGAGAGACCAGATGTCCTGATGGCTGCAGCCTCCTCTGCTCTGTCTGGGGAAGGAAACCAAGTGCATGGCTTGCCTGTGCAGAGCACAGCTGGGGTGCAGCAGGGCAGAGGCACTCCAAAGCAGAACAGGCATGTGAGGAGAGGCTGAGACCTGCTGGCACACAGGGGCTCGTGTTTACCCTGGCCTCAGCATGGTCAGCATCAGCCCCCATCAGCGCAGGTGACATTCACAGGTGCTCAAGTCCAGCACAACCTGAACAGCTCCTCCCAGGTCACAAGGGCACCCTGGACCCCAGCAGCCCTCAGCACAGGGGGTACAGCTCCCTCATGGCTTGCAGCTGAGGAAGACATGGGAGCTCCAGGCTCCGTGAGCTCAGGGCACAGTGAGCCTCACCACACGCAGTGCAGCAGATTCAGTACCCTTCATTGTACATGGCACCTATCCAGCACTCAAACCTAAACAACAACAGTAAAAAACTTGGTTTATTTCTCTATAAAGGCAGAGCTTTCCTTGAAAAAACCAGCTCGTTTCACTCATGAGAGGGTGTGGGGCTGAACTGCAGGGGCAAGGTCTTCCTCACACTGCTCCAGGCCAAGAGCTATTGCTCCCTGAGGATGTGCACTGGCTGCATCCAGCAGGCTCAGAGCACTCGGAGTGGTCCTGCATGGCCTGGGAGCAGGCAGAGCGAGGAGCACAGGTCCCCCAGCCCGAGCTGGGAGCAGCTGCAGCTGTAGGCGGTTCATGCAGGCAGAGCAGGACAAGGAGTGGGTGTCACAGCCTGGGCACTCCATGGCAGCAGTGCCGGCAGCCCCCGTGCCCGGAGGGCAGTGCCAGGGTAGGGGCAGGCACTGGCTGTCCCGGGTGCAGGCACAGGGTGAATCCTGAGTGGCTGGTCCATTGTTGCAGAGATTTGGCTTAGCCCAGGGGAGTCTTGGGGCCAGCAGTCCTGGGGCCAGAGGTGGAGAGGTCTCCAACCCCTGTCCAGCTGTCCGGGGGCTGCCCCAGGCGATAGCACAGGAGCTGTGCTGTAGGAGAGCACGCTGGGGGCACAAGAGGTGTTAATTCTGAAAAGAGAGAGGAAGACACGGCGGACCATGAGACATGAGGCTGGGAGCCCAGCACAGCGTGGGAGGGGAAGCAGACCTTCCCAGGTGAGCATCAACCCCCTCCCCCTGCAGAGGACATGTTGGGGAATGAGCCAATGCAGCACTGAAGGAAGGAACTTACCTGCTGGGCTGTGGGCTCCCCTCCCCAGCTCCTCCATGCTGCTTTGGAAGAGAACACAACACCTATCATACCCCAAGCATGGCCTCCTGAGAGACACGGCATACTCCTGACCCCGACAAGGCAGGCAGCACTGGGCACTGGGAGTGCAGAAGGCCTTAAGCCCACTTGCTACCAAACTCCCTCCCCAGACCAGCCTGTCCTGAGACTGCATAGCCACATCTCCTTCCCATCAGGAGCCCCATGTCCAAAGAGCCGCCACTTCCTCAGGTTGCACACACAGCTCCCGCCTGTGCATGCACTGGTTCCTGGCTGGCACCAGCTCAGCCCAGGCTCAGCCATGTGGCACTGCCAGACCCCAGCTGGGTCCCACTGCCATGCACACGGAGAACAGCCACGATGAAACAGGCCTCTCACACTCTGCACTTCTGCAAAGACCTGCAGATTAATAGTCCACTGCTGGACTGGTTCCATCAGCTCCTCTACAGACACCATCAAGCTCAGACCACAGCCTCAGTCCATGCAGAAGTCAGCATGACCAAGCCTTCATCCTGGTCCAAGCCCCAGGGAAATCAGTCAGAGGAAGGGGACAACTCTGAGTCCCATCGGAGAGGCATGTCTGGACAGGCTGGCATCAACTAAGAGCAGCAGAAACAGAACAAGAAACATCTCTGGGTGCACCCTGGGGGTCACCATCTGTCCCCCAAAGCTCCACTGCAAAAGCTGGACTGCAAGGCCTGTCCCTCCATAGCTCAGCCCCCTGTTCACTTGAGCTCTCAACTGACAGAGTGTGAAGCTTCTGCTTGGTCCCATTTTGCTCTCCTCCATGATCCCACCATGCCCATTGCCTCAGCAGCTCCCCTTGCATGGAGCAGAGAAAAGGAAACAAGACAGGGTGCATCAGAGAGATCTCTGAAAGGAAGAAGCAGCTCACCACCTACCCAGATAAGCTTTCACCGACATTATCATCTTCCTCCTCCTCTTCCTCCTCCTGGCAAGCAAACAAACAAAAAAACTACCATGACACCTCACTGCACGGGCAGGTCTCTGCCAGGAGCGAGGCTGGGCCACTCAGAGCCTGTCTGGAGCAGCAGGGCAGTCCCCAAGCCCCTTCACTTCCCCAGAGACAGCACAAAGGGTTCCCACAGTGGGAAAGACTTGGGAGTGCTGGACTGACAGAACCCTCTGGGCTCAAGCACACAAGCACACGAGGAACAGACAGGCCATGACTCATCCCACGTGCCCTCCAGCAGCAATGCCCCAAACGCAGGTGGTGAGCAGGGACCACACTGCCACAGCTGCTGACACAGCACACTCTGCCCAGGGACAGTGCTGGGCGGGCACACCTTGCAGTGGGAGGGCAGGCAGAGGCCACCGTGAGCAGGCTGCGCGCAGGTACAACCCCAAGTACTGCCAGGCTGGGCCTGCACTGGAAGCATGAGGCCAAGGACCAAGCATCCAGAGTCTCCTGGGCAGGGACATAGTGAGACTGGCAACATGGCAATGCTGCAATTGCTGTGGCCGTGCAGGAGACGCAGTGCAGATGGGCAGGGCTGAGCCTTAGCCCAGGCTGGCAGGATGGTGACCCAAGGGTCCTCTTGTTCAGAGGCAGCTCTCACCCCTAGCCATGGCACCATGTGTGCAGCACAGGTCCCAGCTCCCTGTGTGACAGGGCCAGCAGAGCAGGGATGAGGCCACAGCAGTGCTGGGCCTGACAGGAGAGCTTCTGGAGCAAAGAGCCCGAGGAATCGCAGCTGCTGTGCAAGCACAGTGCTCTTCCTCATGTCGTGCTGCCATGTGTGATGGGGGCTGTGCAGGTATCGACAGGGCCCTGGGAGGGCAGGAGGAGGGAGCTGCAAAAGGATCACCGTTCCTGCCCTAATTCCAAACAGCCCTGGGCATGGGCCAGATTTGCACATACTGTACCCCAAACTGGTGTCTGAAGGGAGGGCTCCCCTGGGGGGCTGGCTCACGGGGTCTGCCGGGCTCACTGCTCTCCATGACACATGAAGGGTGAAAGGGCTGATCCTGCCTAGAGCCTGGGACAGGGCAAAAGCAGCAGAATTAGTGCCTGCAACCTGGAAAAAGCCCAGCTGGGGATGTACAGGCAGGACTGTGGGCAAAGGACAAGGAACCTCCACTGTGCTGTGGGGAGGGTGCAAACAAGGGTGGAGGAATCACTGCTCAGAGCAAGTACCACTGGGTCCTGAGCAGGGCTACAGCTCAGCAATGCAGAGCAGTTCAGCATGGGGAGGAAGGATGCCTCCCACCCCACCCCAGACAGAGATGGGGCAGTGGCAGCCATGGGGACAACACTCTCCCTGCCTGGTGTGTTTTATCAACCAGGCAGTGAGTCAGCTCCCCTCCACACAGCCCAGGACAGGGTCCTACACCAGAGACCTTGATCCTAGGGCTATGCAGAGGTATACATTTGAGAAATTCCTCCTACCTGCATGTGTTGCTTCCCAGAGATCCAGTGCCATCTGGAAGGCCTGGGCCACGGTCAGAGTCACAGCCTGTGCCTATGTACATGAAGGAGAGGGAACATCTGCTTCCATCTGGGCCCTCAAGCCAGGACAACCCCACTGCCATGAAATCCCAGACCCCCCAGCATCCCTCATTGCCTTTTCCCACAGAACATACAGATGGAAAGCCAGAGCTCACTGCTGTGTCTGTCTCCTCCTGGAGGACAGCCACCCCCAAGAGGAGACCCCCAGGAGCTGAGACAGGAAACTACCCTTTGCTCGCTCCCTGCACACCTGCTCCCTGGCTCCAAATCCAGCTGAGGTGCAGAGAGGGAAGGGCCTTCTCTCACCAAAGAGGGAGAAGGCAGGGCCTTGTTCCCACCCTTACCTCACAGAGCCAAGAACAGAAGGGAAGTGCTTACAATCTTCTTCTTGGGTGAGAGGAAGGCATGGCACTCTAGTGCCCCACTCTCCTGGCTCTGGGCAACGTAAGCGAAGACTTTGTTCTGCAGCTTGTCTGTTGTGCAGTAGGAGATCCTGTGGAGAGAAGAGCTGTCAGGGCACTCTGGGACCTCAGCACAGGGTGTCTGCTGCACTCCCAGCACATCAGCAAGCACTGCTGACAACCTGAGGCTGTCACCTGCCTGAGCTGTCCAGGCAGCCCAAACCCCTAGCAAGGGCCTGAGACTGCTTGGCACCTGCAGCAGGTGAGAGATCACTGGATCCACAGGCATTCTCTCCTGCACCACCCAAGTGTGCTCTGTGGTCCTCTGATGCCCAGATCAGCCCAATGTGTGAACTCAAGCATTGAGATAAGGGGAGCACAGAAGGGTGACTGCTTCCAAGGACACAACTGGAGGCCAGGCAGAGGGATGGTCCAAATTTTACAGCAAAGAGATGTCCTGTCTCTGTTTCCCATCTAGCCACCAGTCTGCAGCCATGCTCCCCTCACACCCAGCACCCACAGACACCCAACCCAGCCAAAGCACAGCTTGCAGCAGGAAAAATCAACATCAGCTCTCATAGGAACTGCTTTTAGGCAGCCCAAATGAGCTGCAGTTTCTGGCATCCTTCAGCCAGAAGGGTAGTCTCAGCAGTGGTGGCAGACATGCAGTCCTGTCCTAACTGTGAGGCTTTCCAACCACCAGCTTCAACATCCTGCTGAATGCCAGAAGAGACAAGCAGGGCATGAGGAGATGACGGATGGGCAGATGAACTCAAGGCCACCCAGGACCCTGCCTGCACTCAGCCCCAGGCAGTGCTGGGAGCACAGCAGGGAGAGGGCACAGGCCTCAGGGAGCCAAAGGAAGATCTAAGCTTGAAGGTACTGCTGAGAGAAGGCCCAGCCCTCCCTGGCTGCCCAACATCCCAGCTGGCTGCTGGGGAACACCTGGGGCCCCCCCACGCCATGCCCACCTGTAGATAGAGACGTTCTCCACCATTTCCTTTGTGTCTGCATCCTGCAGAGAGATGCCCCTCGGAGACACTGTCAGAATCACCTTCTGGAACTTGCGAGCTCCCACCCGTGCCTGGCGGTGGGAAGACATCAGTAATCTCTGCAAACCTGGCAAGGGTCTTCACCTCACCCCCTTGCTGGAAGGAGCCTCCCACACTCTGTACAGTGTCACCCACTTGGACCCTTGCTGCAAAGGCTCCTGCAGTAGGTTTGGGACAGCCAGAGCCTGGAGATCAGGCATGCCCTGCACAGAACACTCTTGAAATCTCTTCACACTACTGCCATGCACACAGGAAGGGACAGATCCCACCTCCTCCAGTACTTCACCCTCTCCTCTGTGCTGTGGCAGGCACAGCTCTGCTCCCAGATGGGTTCAGGTGTGGGAGCAGGTGGCAGGGACTGTCCTGCAGGAAGGCTGCTTCCCCACAGCACACAGGCAGAGAACAGCAGCCTCCTGCACACCGCCCTACTCCTGGGAAGGGCATAGTCCCTGGAGCTCAGGGCTAGGACATGGACACTTCTGGGTGTTCAGGGGCTGGGCTCTGACCCTGGAACAGCAGGGCCCCAGGGCTGGGTCTCACCGTGGCCACAATCCTGCGAATGGCAGCGGCAGCCATGTCTTCTCCTTTTGGTTTTTCTACCAGAGTCATGCCTAGATACTTCAGGGTGAAGCACATTCCCTCAAGCAGTGGCTCCTGCATATCAGTCCAGCTCTCAGGAAGTTCTGCAAAGACAAAACCCCATGGAAGCCATGTGCCAGCAGCCTCACAGCTAGTGCCTGCAGAGCCACCCCACCTTGCTGAAGCTTCAGAGCTCCCCACAGCAGTGCTGGTCCCTGACCTCGGCAGGACACTCTCCTGGCTCTGTGACACTCTCATAGGAGGAACAGAAGAAGACAGTTCACCCTCAAAGCTTTAGTCGTCCAGCCCTGGACATGCAGGCTTTGTCAGCACAGGCAGACAGCTTCTGCATATCTGCACACAACTGAGGATGCTGCAGTGCTCACTGCTGTCTGCACAAACCTTGTGTTCCTGGTTCTCATCTGTTTCGTTAGAAATTAAATGTTCTCAGTGGTGCATCCATCTCACCCACCTGAGCTGCTGGCACACCTCAGGAGCAGCAGCAATCAGTGCCACATGCAGATCAAAAACCCCAGGTTGCCCCAGTGTAAGTAAAGCAGGCTGCCAGGGAAGGGGCAGCTTGGCCAGCACTCGGGATCCAAGCCGCAGTAACTAGGAAGCAACCGCACCTCAGAGATGCTGTGTTAAGAAAGAGCTGGGAATTGCCTCAGTATGTACTGTTCATGCTAAGCTAATACTTTTCAGGGTTATTTTCACCTCTTCCCTGGGATTAGTTCCCTGAGCATTACTGGCACATTTGCAGAAGGGTCCAACTCATAATTGGAATAATCTGAACCCACAGGGAAATCAGGAGACCTTATTTGTACAGCATACTCCAGCACAAGTGACAACTACCAGGGAGCCTGCCTGGTGCCATGCAGACACTGGTGACCTCCACCCCAGGCAGAAGAGCCCTATGTCACTGAACTCTGAGGACTGTCCATGCATGCCAGGGTGAGCACTGCTGCTCCAAAAGCCTTTGGGCAGCTGTGACTGAGAACAGCCAGACACAGCCCTCCCTTGCCACGGGGTACCTGAGGGGTCATGAAATCATGGAGTGATTTGGGTGGGAAAGGACCTTCAAGCTCATCCAGTTTCACCCCCTGCCATGGGCATGGACACCTTCCACTATCACAGGTTGCTCCAAGCCCCGTCCAGCCTGGCCCCGAACACTTCCAGGGATGGGTCCGCGGGTCGGACAGCACGGACAGGCCTGGCACACGCGCTGCAGACCGGGGAGGGCTCCGGTGCAGCCCAGCGTGTTCCAGCGCCTGGCGCGGCCGCCCGGGCCCGTCAGCCCCCGGCGCGGGTGGCCTCGGTTCTTAAGTGGCGGCAGCCAGGGGAGCGGGGCAGGGAGAGCCCGGCGAGCGGCTGCAGCGCCGCTGTGTCCCCTGCCCGGCAGTGCCCCGGCCCCTCGGCCCGGCCCTCCAGCCCCTCGCCCTGAGGCTCCGCGTCCCGGCGCAGCCGCACCCGCACCGCTCCCTTCGGAGGGCAGCGGCCGCATCCGAGACCGACCGCGCCGAGCTGCGAGCTCCGCTCCCGGAGCGATGCCCGGCCCCTGCCCGCTCCGCTCCGCTCCCGGAGCGATGCCCGGCCCCTGCCCGCTCCGCTCCCGGAGCGATGTCCGGCCCCTGCCCCCTCCGCTCCCGGAACGATGTCCGGCCCCTGCCCGCTCCGCTCCCGGAACGATGCCCGGCCCCTGCCCGCTCCGCTCCCGGAGCGATGCCCGGCCCCTGCCCCCTCCGCTCCCGGAACGATGCCCGGCCCCTGCTCGCTCCCCGCCCGGAGCGATGC